>NW_016108079.1:8715-16452 GCF_001604975.1 Cebus imitator | reverse complement strand
AAAAAAAAAAAAAAAAAAAAAAAAAAAAAAAAAAAAAAAAACTAAAATTTATGTGGAACCAAAAACGAGCAAGTAATCCTAAGCAAAAAGAACACAGCTGGAGCCATCACACTACCCAATGAAATGGGAGAATTCCCTTATCCCCCTTGCAGAATGTATGACAGGGGTGTGGCTGGATGCTCAGACCCCTAATAGGAGCATGCAGATGGGCAGATGCAGAAGCTGTGGGGAGCGCTTTTGGGCTCTGCCCCCATGCTGCATCTAAGGGTGAGTGTCAGCCACTCCCAAAGCTTCAGTGGGTGTGTGTTACAGCGTGCTCTTTCAGCTTTGCTGTCTGCAGATGGCTTGTGTTAATGAGCTCAAAAGACCTTCTGCCTTATCTCAAGGGCAAGGGTACAGTGTGACAGTTTGAGTTCTTGCCCAGTGTACTGAAAGTATTAGATCACAAGTGGGCTGGAAGGATGAGTGCAAGGTTTTATTGAGTGATGGAGGTGGCTCTTAATGAGCCAGATGGGGAGCTAAAAGGGGAGGATGGAGTGGGAAGGGGGGTCTTCCCCTGGAGTTGGGCCACTCAGTAGCCAGACTATTCTCTGACGGCCCCCAGCTGGAATCCCCTTGGTGTCCAGACGTCCTTCTTCTTCTCTATCTCTGCTGCTTTGTTTCACCGTCATTGGTCTGACAGTCTGCTGGTGTCTGCTGCTGTGTTACTCTGCTCCTCTCGATGTTCAGCTGCTTGTGTTGTGCCCACTAAAGTTTTAGGTATATATGGACACAGATGGGGGGCATGGCAGGCCAGAGTAGTCTTTGAAAATGCAATGTTTCGTCACAAAAACAGGAATGCCTGTTCTTACTCAGGTACGCAGGCACAGGCCCAAGGGTGGAGCCCTCACCAGGACCCCACCCTTCTCTACCCAGCACTTCCCTGGCCCCACTCCCATAACACCAACTTCAAACTACATTACAAGGCTGAGTAGCCAAAACAGCATGATACTGGCATGAAAACAGACGTATAGACCAATGTAAAAGGTTAGAGAAGCCAGAAATAAAGCCACACACCTACAACCATCTTATCTTCAACATAGTTAACTAAAATAAGCAAGGGAGAAAGGACTCCATACTCAGTAAATGATCCTGGGATAACTGGCTAGTCATGCAGAAGATTGAAACTGGCCCTCTTCCATTCAGCATATGAAAAATCAACTTAAGATAGTTAAACATCTAAATATAAGGCCTAAAACTATGAAATCTCTAGAAGAAAACCTAGGAAATACCATTCTGGACATATTCCTTGGCAAAAAGATTTTATGATGAACTCTCCAAAAGCAATTGCAACAAAAACAAAAATAAACAAGTGGGACCTAATTAAGCTAAAGAGCTCTGCACAGCACAGCAAAAGAAACTATCAACAGAGTAAACAGACAACCTACAGAACGGGAGAAAAAAATCTGCAAGCTAAAGGTTTAATATCCAGAATCTATAAGGAACTTAAATCAACCAGCAAAAAACAACTCCATCAAAAAATGGGCAAAGGACATTAACAGACACTTCTCAAAGGAAGACATATGTGTGCCCAACACACATATGAAACAATGCTCCACATCACTAATCATCAGAGAAATGAAAATTAAAGCCACAGTGAGATACCATCTCATACCAGTAAGAATGCTATTTTTTTTAAGTCAAAAAATAACGAATGTTGGTGAGGTTGCAGAGAAAAGAATACACACACACTGCTGATGGGAATGTAAATTAGTTCAGCCACTGTGGAAAGCACTTTAGAGATCTCTCGAAGAACTTAAAATGGAACTACTATTTGACTCAGCAATCCCTTTACTGTGTATATGCCCAAAAGAATATAAATTATTCTACCAAAAAGACACATGTACTCACATGTTCATCACAGTAGTATTCACAATAGCTAAGACATGGAATCAATCTAGATGCCCATCAACAGTCAACTGAATAAAGAAAATGTGATATGTGCACCATGGAATGCTACACAGCTATAAAAAAGGACAAAATCATGTCTTTGCAGCAACATGGATGTAGATGGAGGCCATTATCCCACGCAAATTAACATAGAAATGAAAAACCAAATACCACACATTCTCATTTATAAATGGAAGCTAAATATTGAGTACTTACAAACTCTAAAAGGAGAACAATAGACACCAGGGCTTACTCCAGGGTGGAAGGTGAAAGGAAAGTGAGAGTTCAAAAGCTACCTATCAAGTAACTATGTCCATTACCGGGTGATAAAATGATTTGTACACCAAACCCAGGTGACATGTAATTTACCTGCACATGCATCCCCTAAATCTAAAATAAAAGTTAAGGAAAACAAATTTTGGCCAGCATTTTCTTCGAATATTACTTCTTTTCTCTGCCCACTCGTTTCCTCTCATTACCCTTCCTTTCTTTCTGGGACTCAAATTAAATGTATGTCAGACACACTGATATTTTCCCACAGGTTGCTGATGCCTTTTAAAATTTTGTTCAATTTCCACCCCCCCATTCTTCATTTTCAACTGTGTCTACTGCTATGTTGTCAAGTTCACTGGTCATTTTTTCTCCTTGTTAATACAGTGTATCTTCATTTCAACTGTTGCATTTCTCATTGTGTTGTGTTCTACTGAGAGTCTTCTGATAATTCTCATTTACCTCTTAACAATGTTTTTTTTCTTTTATATCCTTGAAGAATTTATAAGATAAATAATAGCTGTTTTACAGTGCTTTTACGTCAATTTCTTCATTGCTATCACTTCTGGATTTGTTTCTGTTGATTTTTCTCTTGGTTATGGGTAATACACTCCTATCTCCTTGCATGCCAGGAAATTTTTTCACTGGATGCCAGAAATTGTGAATTTTTTTTTTTTAATTGGAGTTTTACTCTGTCACCCAGACTAAAGTACAGTGGTGTAATCTCAGCTCACTGCAACCTCTGCCTTCTATATTCAAGAAATTCTCCTGCCTCAGACTCCCGAGTAGCTGGGACTACAGGCATGTGCCACCATGCCTGGCTAATTTTTTAATTTTTTAAATCGAGACAGGGTTTCTTTCACCATGTTGGCCAAGCTGGTCTCAAGCTCCTGACCTGCCTGTGTCAGCCTTCCAAAGTGCTAGGACTGCCTTTCAGTTTTAGATTCATCTTTGTGTGGCTTTAAGGTTTTTTTTTTTAATTGCTTATTTTTGGGATTTTGTTGTTGTTATCGTTTCTCTGGCATTCACAGGAGAGTCTTCCCTTTGGGATTACATATCTCCTGAGATCTCTATCCAATGGCTCATGTTTTATTAAGTTAATCAACCCTGGCTGGAAGGAATGTAGGATATTCCTAGTCTTATGTGCCCCTGGAATTATTCAGTCTACTGTTGCAGGATCCTTAGGGTGTCACTTTTCTAGCCAGAAACCTCTGTGGCTGGTGGCACCTTTCCTCAAGTTTTTCTCAGGCCAACTGGGTTCATTCCACCCACTGAGCCTGGCAGGCTGCACTCAGCTCACTACCAGCCTGGCTGCCACACCTGTCAAGGGAGACTGCATGGAGCAGCAATGGGTGTGTGAGTACATTATCACTTATAAGTGGAATATAAGTGTGGTCTGGCCACTGTGCAGTCAGACGTGCCAGCTGCTGCAGTGGGGCAGGCAGCTCCAGGTGCCAGCATGGGCGCTGGCCCTCCACAAGGCTGCAACTGGATCAGGAGCACCACAAGCAGCTTCCACAGCTGGCACCAGGGAACACACTGGTACCCAGAAGCTTGGACATGGCAGGAACCACAGGGCCCCAAAGAGGGAGTCGCAGCCCTGGCTCAGGGAGCTCCCAGGTCTGGGTTTCCTGAAGGGTCACAGCTCTTCTTTCCTTCTCTTTGCTTGCAATGTGGCAAGCAGGGACATGTCACAGCCCTGTTTCTATTTCAGTTCTTTTAGCATTATTAAGTGGATCCTAAGTTCTTGTCTTATGCCCAGGAAGAATGAGGTATGCAGACAAGTGGAGGGTGAGAAAGACAAAGAGGAACGTTATTGAGTGAAAATAGCTCAGAAGAAGCCCTAGAGTGGGTAGCTCCTCTAGGAAGGCAGGTCACCCTGTTGTCTCTGTAGCTCTCAGCAGAGAAGAGGCCCTGGAGTGGGTAGCCCCTTTCTCCAGCCAGTCTTCCTGATGTCTGCTCAGCTCTGGCTGAGCCCAGGGCTTTTGTGGGCCTCAGAGGAGAGGAAGTACGTGTAGATTGGTCCATGAGTGGCCATCATCAGGCCCGGAAAAGACATCACAAGTTCCCACTCTAATCCATAGGACTGGCAGCCCCGTCCCCAGGCTTCAGGCCCTACCTGGCCTGAAGGGGGAACCTCACTGGGGACCTACCCCCTTCCACCAAGGAACCTGTCTGCCTCCTGCTGCCATATGTGACATCCAAGCTGTAGGTGCTAAGCGATGCCTGCAGGCCAGCCCCAGGCTGCCCTCAGACCCCCATCAGCTTCCTTCATATGCTTATAAGCAACCAAAATCCAAAGAGGCCAAGGCAGCAGGGGCTGGTGTATCAGCACTCCCTCAAGTGTGTACACACTGGTCAGGCCCTGACAGCACCCAGGCTCAGCTCTGACTTTGTTCCAAGATTGGAGTGGGAGCCAACAGAAGGGAGAAGCCAGACAGCAGAAACAGGCATTTCCAAACCTGCAAGGGCAGGGGGGCCCTCTCAGGCTACAAAAGTGCAGGGATGTCTGCGTCCATAGACCAGTTTCCGTAGTTGTAGCTGGGAGTGTGGGTGACGCTCCTGCCTGCTCCCTGGAGCAGGACGCCTGGGTCTGCAGCTACAGTTTAGGCAGCTGCACCTGCACCTGGGAGGGTGGGTTACTGCCTTCTCCTAGCCCTGAGAGCACAGGCATGCTTGACTCCGTAGCCGTGTCTTGGGTAGCTGGGGAGCTCCTGCCCAGCTAGGAAGGGGTGGGGCTCCTGCTTGTCCCCAGCCCCCACCAGCTTCATGGAGTGTGCAGCCCCGAATGTGCCTCCCTGCTGCAGCCAGCATGATGGTGGCAGCTGTTCCAGATGGCCCGTTGCTGCCATCATTACTAACTTCTGAGTGTTGGGGTTTTTTTTCTTTCAGTCTCATGAAATTTCATCTCATGTTAACACAAATCGGTACTTAATCAAAGACTAAAGGGGACCCCTCTGGATATTGTGTTTACTCTGAAAGCTCTAAAAACATTCTCCTTTCTGGACTTGGTCTTGTATAGTATAGCTGCCTTCGCTTTCCCGTATCTAACCAACTCCACCGCCTCAACTGAGCAAGGCGGCCAGGCCTCCCTTGGTTCCCCTCCTGACACTGTGGCCTGGGAGTTTTGTCAGGTAAGCGGGGAACATTTTAAGACTCACTCCATTTGCTTTCCTTCTCTCAGAGTCTTAAAGTGGCTATTGTCTAAATTAGGAAAACAGGTTTTTAACATAAGTTTTGTCCATTTTTCTAATTGCTTGTGAGAGAAGAACAATACCTTTAAACATTAACCCTTCACAGAAAGAAGCAAACAAACTCAGAAATACCGTTTTTAGTTTTCAGCACTATATAAGGCAGATCAGAAGGAGGTTAGAATTATATCTGAGTACCAATTCACCATATCCATCCAATATTATCTCCGTGCTGCAAAGAAGAATACCAGGGCACAATAACTCACAGAGATAGTAAGTGGCAGAGTTAGGATTAGAAACACAATCTGATGTCAGGGCCTCTGCCTTCAGTCATTGTTCTCTATTTCTTTCTTAATTCTCAACTATTTTCATCCATCCATGCCTGACTGATTCTTTTCCATTTTGGATCTACTGCTTGTATATCCAAACCCAGTCTGCCAGATGAGAGAGCAGGCCCTGGAACACTAGACAAATCATAAAAAGAATAGCCCCTCTTATAGATAAAGAAGAGAAAAATAAATAAATCCATAGTCCTTTATCATCAGGTCAACCTCACACTCCAGAAAATTGCTCTGTTCGTTGTTGCTCAAGATATAGCCCCTCTAAACGAAGCTCTCAGCCTTTCATTCTCCTTTCATTTAACACCTTTTCCTTTTATTTGCAATTCTTCTTGACTTAAAGTAACCAAATAGTGCTGTCCACATTATTACTATTAGAATTAATGAGTAGGAATAAAACTTCATGTAATCAATGTCGGCTGAAGAACCTTGCCCTAGAAAAATTTTTATACAGCTGGCATATAAAAGTGACATTTAGTTATTTGCCACTACAGTTTACTTTCTCTCTCCCTCAGACAACAAATATTACTCAATCTCTGAAATCACGGCTTTATAAATCATGTAAGGCAACACAGATTCTATTTATAAACAACTCTCAAAGGCCATATTGTGTCCCCCGTTCACATGCCAAGCTCCCACGGAGATCTAGCCATGTGCAGTTCAAGGTCACACCGTGGATAATATTTTCACTTTCATCTCCATGTGAGAAACTAGAGTGAAGGCATAAGTCTTTTACATCAGTAAAGTTCAAACTCCAGTGTAACTGAATAGGGTCCAAGGCCAAACACAAAGGCTGATTTTTAACAGAATTGTTGCCATGGCTTGGTCACCTCCCAAATGTGCATGCATATCAAAGCAACAGGCACAAACTGATTGAGATGGCTCAGATCAGAACGAACCAAAGGACTCTCTCACTCAGAATCCAGCAGAATTTCTGCCTTGGAGCTGTCAAACCATAGGTTATTGATTATCCAGAATCAATAGTTATACCCCTACCTCCCTCTCACTTACCCACTCATCTTCAAGCTGAGCAGATACAGGCAAAATAATATAGTTTAAGAAAAATAAAAGCCCATGAAATTGCTAGTCTCAAACCTGCTTCCTGCAAAAGGTAATTCTCTACAGTGATATCTTTCAGTGTCTTGGGTAATCACAGGATTTAGAAGCTTTATCCTAATTTGTCCCTTGTTTATATCAAGCAGTATATTATTTTCTTCTCAAGCTATAGAAATCACAATTTCCATACCACTGTTGTTTTGAAGATAAAATACATTCTTTATTACCTCAAGCAACACTTGATGCACTATGTTTAACAAGTATCCAAACAAGTCAAGTAGAGGAGAACGCATAATCATGTGGATATTTCTGTACATTACTCAGGTGAAAAAGTGAAGTCAAGTGGACAGTGTCTCTGAATTTATGAAAAGATCTCACCACCTCCACTTGAGAAAATATCATACAGTCTCATTCTGTTTTTTCAGAGCCAATATTAGAGGTGACGGCCTATTTTCAGACACGGCAACCAAACTGTTGCACTAATTTTAAATAAGTTTGCTAAAGATGACAAGTCAATGTTGTATTGTCCTCATTTTTATTCCTTTGATTTCAATAGTTTTGTTTTTCAGCCTCTGCTGTTTAATGCAGGCTGTATGCCAAAACCATCTTCGAAAGTCTGCTATGCCAGATGTCACCCTTTTGCCCTTTCGCTCTCTCTGCAGACTTTCTTTTAGCAATAGCTGAAGCCCAAGTTAGCAAGCATGCGTTTTCCACAGCAAAAGAGGCATTATGAATAACGCCTTTTGTATTTTGAATCATACCCTCAAAGAGCACAGCGCTTTGTTCTTGCGCTACATCTTTAAAAAGGGATTATTCATGGCTCCTTTAGATTTAAAGAGAGAACTTTAAGGTTTTGGCAGTTTAAGATCAGTTTTTTTACCCACAATAGAAGCTGATAGGTTTGCTTTGCCTTGAAACTGATCATTTCTGGAAAAAAAGAAAAAAAAAAAAAA
>NW_016108079.1:0-8695 GCF_001604975.1 Cebus imitator | reverse complement strand
TTGTTGTCAAAACAGACGTGTAAACAGTGACACTGCCCTCCAGGAGAGCTAGCTCCCTTGTGAACAGACCTACTCAACAAAGTATGTCATTCAAACAAAGGATTGGGTGGGTTTTTTGCCACTACGGAGAGAAGAGGCCCTCAGGTCAATGATTAAGTGAGGCAAGGAGGAGTTTCTGGATAAGTTGTTTGCATACTTTGTCAACTTTCACCTTTGGAAGTTTCTTTTTGGAAGTTAGCCACTCTAACAGCTAAATGTAACCCAGTCAGAAAGTAAAACGGTAGATATTCCATATTTCAGAGAACTTAAAAGATTCCACCAAAAGAGAGGAAGGGAAGTTCAGGGCAAAACAATTCCTTATCTCAGGAAGAACCTGTTCTAAGTATCCAATTCTGAGTTTCAAGAAAATGTATTTCTGCCCATCTCCAAATCTATTTTATAGAGCAGAAAATCTATTTCATACAGCAGAAGCTTAATCTATAAAATTACAACAACATTCAGTATATAAGGCAATAGATATTGTTCTTTTAAAACTGAAAGAGACCTTAGAGATCATCTAGGGTTAACCTGAAAAAGTAACAACAGATATAAAAGGAGCTGGTTTACATTTTTTTAAATTACTGAACAGTCATGAGCTAACGCCCCTAACTGGTACAAAAAAGCCATATGCTCGCAAGATCTCAATAAAAACGAACAAACACTGAAAAGGAACTAGTCTTTTTATTTCACATGTGAGGAACATGAAATCCGGAGACAGGAAATGATCTGCTCAAGGTTAAATAAGTTGTCTTTTCCCTCCTCCCACACTTTTCCCACCGTACCACAACTGCAGAACATTTTGTGAGGTGGTCTGGACAATTAGCAGTGCCATTTTGAAACACCCTTCAGAGGTAAGCCATGAGGTAAGGGACATAAATAGGCTGATGTTTATCTACAATCAAGATGCCCTCCAGAGAACACTCCTGGGGTAGCTGTATGGTCCTGTACCCAATTTTCACTTGGGCTATATACACCCAGATACGAGAGCTGAAAGAACGAATTCTCCTGAATTTTATCTGAACAGAAACATTTTCTTTTCAATGCAGGTCTGCATATACCCTATTTAGAATCAAATCTCAACCAGATTAACTAGAAACTTACAAAAAGAAAAAAAAGTGAAGGCTAAAAAGGAAGTTAATTGAATTGAATTGAAGCAGTTGCTGTTAGCTGGGCATTTATAACACTTTTGCTAATCCTAAACCAATATTCAGCTTCCAAAATCTCAGTCACCCATTAAAGCTAAATGCTACAAAATAAACATATCTAAACCTGTGTTCATGTGAGTATTTGTGTTTCTTAAACCAGCTGTCTAAGAGAAAGATGTGCTGTCTTTAATCTGATTCTATTCATGCCGCAGTATCCAATCTCTGCTCAGGCTGAGCAGCTTTACGATGGAAGTGAGAAGTTGATCCACTAAAAGGTCTCTGCTCCTCCCAGATACTTTTGTACAGTTGCTGGTTCCCAATCCTGTCTAAGTTTTAGAACAACTTTAGGGAAGCTTTAAAACATATAATTACCTGGGCTATAACCCCAGAGATGCTGATTTAGTAGGTGTGGGCTGAGAAAGCTTTTTGATTATTTTTAATTAAGTTCTCCAGGTGATTCTTTTGCAGCTAGTCTGGCAACAAGTCTTTGAAAACCAGAACTGTAGCTCTCTCTGAGCAGGAATGGCATTTATCCCCATGGAGCTCTTGCTTTTATCCATTCATTCACCCTTACCGCTTTCTAATAATTGTGGCCATCAGAGAAAGCACCATGCCTCAGAGGGAAAACAAAAGTTGAAAAAGCAACAAATCAACAAAATCATACAGTGTAGAGCCTGGAAGGCATTCCAGAAACAATATTCACCAGAGTATGAAGACTCCTGCACCTTCAAACTTTGATTGACTTGCCGTAGGATGTACATGACTTCTCTGATGGCACTGGATTGACAGCAACACAGTGGTGTTACTGTCTGACTTTCCTATAGACAGGGCTCCCAAAATGTACACCTATAGAGGCCATGTTCACATAGTTGTGCCTCAGGGTTTTCTATTTACACAGCCCATAATGTGAATATCAGCACCTGGAGTTGTACTCACCTGGTGGCCCTGACCATGCACATTTGAGTTCCTGATTTCCAATCTCATCCAAGCCTCTTGTGTTTCATATCTGGAAAGTGAACTCCACAGATACGATGGGACTTACCTAAGATTATAGAGCAATAGAGTGTCAGAGTTAGATAAATACTATTCCTTAATTCATAAGAACAGATACGTGGGTCAATGCAAACATCACACTCAGCAGTCCCAGCTGCAGAGGAAATAAGGACAGTGTTGAGATAAGAGTCCACCCAGGAAAGATAAATATCATGTCCCAAAAGTCCTGCCACTGAAGTTTCTACTTCCCAGTGTCCTACATTCAGTCTGAGGGGATCAAAAGCAATGAATTCAGCTCCACTGCAGTAAATGTTCCCATCCCAAAAGATCTAGGTACTTGACAGGAAAAGTAAGGGAGGCAGCCATGTCATTTAGTTATAAAGGAGAGATGATAATAATTTGTTCCATAAGGTTAAAAAGAGAGATTATTTTTCCTACGACTTCCACGTGGATGTTTTGGTCTTCATCATCATAGAAGAAAAATGCTCATATTATGAAGTCAGAAGTACCTTAGCAGATTCTGAGGGATCATAAAAGGATTAACTGATCAATGAAAGTGTAGCCCTCTTGATGTCTTTGGACAAGCTAGATAGGATGACTGATTCTGAGGTACACTGTGTTTCTACCAATGTACGAGAAGTTGGACGACGATTCTCCATAGGTGTCTGGTGTTAGGAGAAGAGGCACTGACCACCTTTGTGGCAAACCATCTTTTCAAGGATATTTGTAGAAATAACACACTTGGAAGACAGTGATAGTATCACCTTCCAGAGCAAGCAGAAAGTTTATTTACTGTCCTGTATAATAAAGAAAATGTCTTCCTCTGGGGCAAAGGACAGGCAGGCTTACTGTCCCTTATAAAATAGTCAAGTTCCCTGACTCAGGATTTCTCATCTGTGATGCAAGCCCCCCTATGTTTACATCATTCATCTGGATCTCTTTGTATTACCTACATGGTACAGGGAGAGGAAAGGAACCGATACAAATAGGATGCTCATTCCACTTGCTATTGTTATAAGTAATGAGTCCTCTGTCTCTGACCCAGGAATCTCATGTCTTCTGCCAGTATCCATGAAACTATAGCAAGCAAACACGTTAGCTTAAAGGTAGGGTAAAATCTCAAACACATCACAGTTTTTCAGACTGGGAAAGGCTTCAAATTCAATATACAAAACTGGATTTTTTTCACTATTCTATAAAAATAAAAACAAAATTTTTGTATTCACACAGCTAGTACTAATAAATAAAATTAACATAGACCAATAGTAAGCTTTTGTTTTCTATTGACATGTTACAAAAAGACCAGACTACTTTCTGAGACATGCTAGGATCAGGCTAAAATGTAAGGAAAGTAACCAGGACTTGGGTTGGATTCCAGAAACCCCAATTAGTAGATCAAGGCATATAGCTGAGGCAACAAGCAGGTATTTGGTGCAGAGTCAAAAGGGCTAGAGGAACCCAGATTATCGGAGGGCTACAGGGGCAACTGGTTCCTGGCAAGGTAACAGATAGTAGCACTGTAAGATAGATAGACCATTGATTTCAAAAAACATCAACCACTCTCTCATCCATAAATTAGGCAACAGGATAGAGACTGGCCCACAAGAACCAGACTATATTAGTGGAACAAATTTAAGTTGGGCCCCCAACCCATGAGACCAACTAGAAAACCGAGCAGGCTTACCAGTGAGAAACAGATTAGGGTAAAAACTGGAGTTCAATTGTAGGACTGGACTAAAAAGCCACAAGAAAAACATGGAGAATGTCGAGAGGCTCAGAAGCCGCATAGACCTCTGGGCCATCCTTGGCCCACGAGATGTTAACATGAGACTGAGACTTCCAGCATCTTTCTGCTCCATCCTGAACTGCCCTAGCAATTGACTGAGCCTGAATCTGCTGCTGGAGTCTTCTATAGATTCAGTATGAAGATAAAGACAGAGGGGAAAGGGGCACAATACTGAAAAGTAGCATCTGAAAATGATGGTTGTGTTTTTCCAAATATCAGAGCACTAATCCACTTGACAGTCTATCCAATCAGATGAACCATGTCATTTTTGTCACAAAATCAACCACTGTGACACCAAATTAGAAAAATATGTACAAGGTTCAGATTTGACCTATAGAACACATGGCTGTTTAAATGCTGTTGTAAGTTGATTTTTGCCATTTTTTGTTTTTGTTGTTATTGCCCCAATACAAATTCATTCTTCAGACTTAAAACCCACTAGCCCACAAGTCTTTGGTAAAAAGAATCGTTACAACATACATTTGTCAGGGTGTTGCCAGTTCTTTCCTCTTGGTAACCTAGACACCACTTCAGTCAATGAATTCTAGGTCTGGAAAAGGATTTAGGTTTGGAAACTGGATAGAGAGTGTGAATTTTTATTGGAGAATTTTCTCTCAGTCTCCTGCCCATTCATTCTTACTTCCTGCTCATCAAATTCTTTGCTATTATGTGTATTCATGAGACCTTGTTGGCTATCCATCTATTGTGCCCCTGAGAACATAATGTCCATTAATCATCTTTACAATTTTTTCTAGGTCAAACCCACTTTGCTGCCCTTTCATGACATCTGGAGGTTAAGTGCCACCAACCTGGCCTCTATTACTTTAGGGTCGTCTCATTCCCATTGCTATCATCAACAAGCCAATCTCTATAATAGTGTCTCCCACCATAAGTCCCACTTTCCAGAGCAAAGCCACCACTGCATTTCTTGGAGATGCTGGTTCTCTTATCATCATCACATTCCTGATGGCCTTGGCGAATGGTGTGTCCTCTGGGACTTTCGTAGAACATAATCCTCTAGCAGGTCTTTCGGTCTCACATATTATAGCCACTCCAGTATGCCCATTTCCAGGAACATTTTAAACCTCTTGCTTTGCCCTTTACCATTGTAACTGAGATATATCCATTTGCCTCAATATAAGCAATGACTTTCTCTAGGTTTTTAGGAGCAGCACCTAAAAAGTGAGTCTGCACCATCTTCTGAAGTCCTTGTCAGAGTGTTGCATGTTGCATCCCAAGAGAGTTCTCTCAAGTCAACAAAGTCTTCCTTATTCAGTCTTATGTTGTGATCCGTGTGGTATAGCACCCACAAAATCCAGTCCTGTGGGTTCTCCAGCAGTTTCTTCTAATACATACTGGCTAATTCCTACATTCCTTTGGAGTATAGCTTCATTCTCCCCTTATGAGACCCAACATGTCCCTAGCTGGGCTATGCTGCAACTTAACGCTAGCAATTGATTGGGCAGCCAGAAAAAAAAGTAAGAGCAGATGCCAAGAGGGATTCTTGGAGCCTGGAGGGGCAGAGTGTCTTTCCCTGGGAGAGTGGGTTTGGTTCCAGTTGGTTTTCTGTATTCCTATAGCAAGAAATACTGGCCTCTGTATGAGCTCTACCAGAAAAGATTTCTGGACTACGTACTCAGTTTTTCAATTATTTGTCAACTGTCCTTAGCTTTTTAGTAACCCTTTGAAGGTGATCAATAAAACTTAATAACCAGCCAGTTCCATTGACTTTGGGTACATTGTTCTCACCATGCAAGTTCAAAGAATGAAAGCCTGAATTATTGCACAACATCGTTGTATTTGGCCACATCGTTTCTCTTATCTTTCCACTGGACAAATGCCCATTTGACATGAGTTTGGTGGCTCCTGGTGTTGATTCCCACCTGTCTGTACTTTGGGGTTCTTGGGATTGTGATGATGCCTAATATTTTTGCCAATGTTGAACGTAGCTTTTTGCTTTTGCTTTCTAGTCTCTGTTTCTATGTGAGGATTCAGATCCAAAAATTTTGCTGCCATTGATGCCGTCTTCCAGAATGAGGTGTGGATTTTATTTTTTTAATCTATATATTTTTAAAGTAAAATGTAGAACACAATGAGAAATTTGATATCTGCTTTAGCATTTATGCTGAATCAAACCAGAGAAGAAATGTTATCAGGAAAGAAGATATTTAAAAAAGAAAATTAAATCACAAGCTCTCATAGATATTTTTTTAAACCAAGGAAGTGATGTGCTGGAAACTGAAAGAATAATGAAATGACCTTGTGCCTTCTTTTTACCTGTCACATTCCACCGCTAATAATAGGAAAACTGAAAGTCACAAATTACACAGAAATGAGAGACTAAAGAATATATACAGTGGCAAAAAGAAAAAATTCTGGATTTGCACAAATATTCACTTTGAAAATGGAAGAAAACTTATGCTTCTTATTTCACACTAATGGATTCACCTAACCATAATTAAAGTCTCTAACCATAGCCAATTAAGGTGTAATAAAACCAGAGATAGTTACCTGTAAAATGAAGAGAACTCTCCTGAGGGGTTTGGAAACTGAGGGTTGCTTATGGCTCTTATCCTTTTGGAAAAGAATGAATCTCATAACTGACATAAACAGAACCAAAGACAAAAACCACAGGATCATCTCAATAGATGCAGAGAAGGCCTTCAACAAAATTCAACAGCCCTTTACACTAAAAACTCTCAATAAACTAGGTATCAATGGAATGTATCTCAAAATAATAAAAGCTGTTTACGACAAACCCACAGCCAATATCTTCCTGAATGGGCAAAACCTGGAAGCATTCCCTTTGAAATCTGGCACTAGACAAGGATGCCCTCTGTCACCACTCCTGTTCAAGATAGTATTGGAAGTTCTAGCCAGAGCAATCAGGCAAGAAAAAGAAATAAAGCATATTCAATTAGGAAAGGAGGAAGTCAAATTATCTCTATTTGCAGACAACATGATTGTACATTTAGAAGATCCCATCGTCTCAGCCGAAAATCTCCTGAAACTGATAAGCAACTTCAGCAAAATCTCAGGTACAAAATCAATGTGCAAAAATCACAAGCATTCCAATACATACTAATAACAGACTTAAAGAGAGCCAAATCAAGAAGGAACTGCCATTCACAATTGCTACAAGAGAATAAAATACCTAAGAATAGAACTGACAAAGGATATAAAGGACTCTTCAAGGAGAACTACAAACCACTGCTCAATGAAATAAAAGAGGACACAAACAGATGGAGAGACATTCCATGCTAATGATTTGAAAGTTACCAATATCAAAAAATGGCCATACTGCCCAAAGTAATTTACAGATCAATGCTATCCCCATCAAGCTACCAACGGCCTTCTTCACAGACATGGAAAAAAACACCTTAAACTTCATATGTTACCAATAGAGAGCCCACATAGTCAAGTCAATTCTAAGCAAAAAACACAGCTGCAGGCATCATGCTACCTGACTTCAAACTATGCTACAAGGCTACAGTAATCAAAAGCATGGTACTGGTACCAAAACAGAGATATAGACCAATGAAACAGAACAGAGGCTTCAGAAGTAATGCCACACATCTACAACCACCTGCTCTTTGACAAACCAGACAAAAACAAGCACTGGGGAAAGGATTCCCTGTTTAATAAATGGTGTTGGGAAAACTGGCTAGCTGTGTGCAGAAAGCAGAAACTGGACCCGTTCCTGACACCTTACACTAAAATTAACTCCAGATGGATTAAAGACTGAAACAAAAAACCTAATACCATAAAAACCCTAGAAGAAATCCTAGGCAAAACCATTCAGGACATAGGTATAAGCAAGGACTTCATGACTAAAACACCAAAAGCAATGGCATCAAAAGCCAAAATAGACAAATGGGATTTAATTAACTCCAGAGCTTCTGCATAGCGAAAGAAACAATCATTAGAGCAAAATAGCAACCAACAGATTGGGAAAAAATTTTTGCAATCTACCCATCTGACAAAGGACTTAGATCCACAAAGAACTAAAACAGATGGGAGAGAGATCCAAGATGGCTGATCACTAGCAGCTCGGGATTGTAGCTCCCACTGAAAGCGCAGAGAATGAGAGGACGCCAGACTTTCAGATCAATTTTTGTTGCTCACGCACCAGGAGATTCCCAGCGGAGGAGCCCCACGGGTCGCCAGCGCGACTCTTGAGGCCGGTGAGGCGGTTTTGCCGCTGCCTTGGTGCAGCAGTTCTCAGTGCAGAGTCAGAAAAGCACCACCAATCTTAAAGCTGCTGTTTTGGCCGGTGCAGTGGGTTGCTCAGATTTTAGCGCCTGGAATCAACAAGTTGGATGTCCATTCAGAAACCCAACTATAAAGACGGTAATTATAAAGACCACAGATGGATAAATTTATAAGGAAGGGAAGAAACCAGCCTAAAAAGGCTGAGAATACCCAAAATCAGAATGTTCCTCCCTCTACAGGGGATCACGGTTCCTCATCAGCAACGGAACATGGCCTGATGGAGAAAGACTGTGTTCCATTAGCAGAAGCTGACTTCAAAAAGTGGATGATAAGAAACTTCTGGGAATTAAAGGAACTTGTTCTAACCCAATGCAAAGAAACTAAGAACTTTGAAAAAAGGTTTGATGAAATGTTAACAATAACACACAATTTAGAGAGGAATATAAGTGAATTAATGGAGCTGAAAAACACAACACGAGAACTTCGTGAACTATGCAAAAGTTTTAACAGCCGAATTGAT
>NW_016108078.1:953777-964470 GCF_001604975.1 Cebus imitator | reverse complement strand
TGGGAATTCTGCTCCCCCTCCTTCCTGCTACAGCTGTCAGGAAGCTCAGGGGCACACGGAGCCCCACACTCTCTGAGGCGCCTGTTCACATACATTCCCTTGGCTTCCTTCCTCTTGGAGCTCTTTGTTCTGCTTTCTCCCCCACAGGATTGGTTCGACCCTCTGTTTTAACCTTTAAGGAGAATGGGGGAGGGACCTGCCATTTATAGCTTAGGGCTGAAGAGTTCAGGCCTAGGGACTCAGATGGCCTGTGGGCCCAGGTCCCCGCTGCTGCTGTGTGTCCCTGTAAGCCTCTGGCTCCTCATCGACAGCACAGGCAGTGCTTGTGGGAAATAAACGAGGCCATTCGTGTAAAGCGTTTGGAGCCATAGCTGCATCTCAGTGAGTGCCACCTAATGCTAATGAGTATGGTGATGGCGCAATCTTCTCTGCACCACATAATCGGGAGGGAGGAATTCTCTCCGAGTCTCACAGTGGTCCTGGGCTGTAGATGCCGTCTCGTCCGTTTTACAGATGGGAAAAGTGAAGTCGAGCAATGGAGTGACTGGCTTTGATGGTCCCACATTAGGGGAGTGTCAGCGCTGGGACTTGGTTCCAGTGTGTGTCTGTCTGTGTGTGCTGCATCCGCTGTCCACCACAGGGCCTCTCTGGGCCAACAGGGTTGAATCAGGTGGGACCTCCAATGCTAAACAGCTTTATATGGTGGACACATGCGCTGGGGATTTCTCTGCGCCTGTCCTCCCATCTCTCAGATGAGGTGAGCAGGCCAGCTCCGTGGTTCTCCAGCCTGGCTGGACGTCAAGGCCGCCTGACACTGGTTAAAGACACAGCTTCCCGGTCCCCACCCCCATGCTACTGAACCAGACCCTGAAGGCTGGGCTCCAGGAATCTGCGTTTCTAGGAGCCCATGTTGTGATTCTGATGTAGCCAGCCTGGCCTTCCAAAACCTCTGGGTGAGATGTGAAGCAAGCCTGTTCAGGCAGGACACCTCTTCCCTCCAGGGCATGAGACGGTGTCCTCCAGGGAGCCTGTACTTGCTGTGCGCTCACTGTCCTGCCATTCTCTGGGGATCCAGGGAAAAGCACGATTTGGCCAATGTGGCTTCTACAACCTTCAGCATGGCTAACCCATGATTTAACTTCATGAGCCCATCCAACGAGCCCTCCCTTATCACTGATGTTTTTTCTACGGAAATCAAGAGTCTGGGAAGTTTGTAATGTGCCAGGTCATACAGCCTGTCAGGATCATGCCAAAGTTAAAATCCAAATATTTTCAACTTCAAACATGCCCTCTTCTCACTGAATCAGTAAGGAACTTGGCAGTGAGTACAGAGCAGAAGTGACACTAGAGGGAAACCCAATGGAATCGGGATGGTTCTCAATCAGGGAAGGCCATGTCTGATGGGTGACCCATAGTGCTGCCCACATACTTGCATGGGTATTGGTGCGCAGGCGGCTGGTCCTCAAGGGTGGTATGTGCACATAGGAAAAGCCTGTCCTTTCTGACACTGTAACCTCTATGCTCAGCCTCTTCACCAATTGGCCGGGCCTCAGGCTCATCACCAGCTGGTACTGGCCCTGGTGCCGCTGAAGCAGTTCCTCATAGGCCAGGGAAAAAGTCACCTCTGTGCCTGCTGCCAGGCTGGTGGAGATGCGGAACTTCTCTGATTCCCGGTCCCTGGGCAGGAAAGGGAGGAGGGTGGGAAGAGAAAGGTATCTTTTGAGGAGTACAGGGGCTGTTAGACGGCCTAGTTTTGCTCCCCCTAACCCTGGTCCCAGCAGACCTGACTAGGCTTCTCGTTCAACTGAGTCACTGGCCCATGGTCTGTCATCCATGCAGGCACTCATCAGTCTGTCTCTCCCTCCTTCCCTCATTCAACCTCCTAAATATTCTGCTTGAGAAATTATCTCACAGGTGGCCCAGTCTTAAGGGAACTTAGTCCATGAAAATCTGAATCTAGAACACACCAACTAGAGTCTAATGATTCATCTTACAAAAGAGTTTTCAATTTACATACAATGCCTCATCCCCTTCTAACAGCCCCTCCCACTCTCCCCTCCCCTGTGATTTTGAAGGAGCTTGTGTATATGGCAGTAACTCAGTTTGCTGGAGGCAAAGCTAAAGTTTTTCTCTCCAGGAAACTCTCTTGGAAGCTGGGAGGAAACACTGAAGGAAGACAATACATTTCTGCCAGCTGAATGGAACTCAGGAAACAAAATTCAATTTAGAAAAATCTCACTTGCATGTCACCTTCCCGGAAGGTGCCAGTTCTTAAATAAGCCACAATCTGCTGACAGTAGAAAAGTGGAAATGGGGAAGCACATTTCCATTTATTGAATACCCACTCTGTTACAGGCTTTGATATTCATTAATTCACATCATCTTCACATGATCCTGTGAAGTAGACGTCATGTCCCCACTTTACAGAGATGGAGACTGAGGACCAGAGAGAAGGTGCATCTCCCCTGGTCACACAGCTAAGCTGATTAAGTCATGTTTGGACTGGATGGGGCCTTACCTGATGCCTACGTGAGCAGCTGTTTTTCCCTGCTGATGGGCTTCTTCATAGATTTTCTTTGCCTGGTGCTTCTCTTTGACTTCTGCAATGTAGACTTTATTGTTGATGGTCCTAAGGGGGCAAGAAAGAGGAGGGACAGCAGAGACAGAAAATAAAGAGTTGGCCAGAGACAGAGCAAGAGACACATGAGGTAGAAAGAGGAGGGGGATAGAGATAGGGAAAGAGAAAGAACAGCACAGTGCCAGAAAGCCCCAGTGTGAACGGCAAGAAAAGGAGAGAAAAGAAAAAGGAGATTTTCATTATCTCCATTTGTCAGATGGGGAAATAGAGGCCACACAGCATATGGTGGATCTGGTGTTAGAGTTTCGTGTTTCCCAAAGTGCTGAATGAATTCTGCCTTTGGCACACAACATAATGTTAGGTATGATATAACTGAATGTTTTTATTATAATTGTTATGTATTTACAGTAATGTTTACTAAAAATACAACTAACACATTAAACCCATGATCTCATAGATATTGTTGCTCAGAATAAGACTAACTCAGAAAATATTGAAAAAATATTCATTAATACTGCCATATTAATATAAAATATATTAAGTAAATAATATGGGTGGTATAAGTGGTAAAAATTGTGAAAGAAGTGTACAAGTTGCTGCAAAGGCTTTTGGGCCTGACTAAGGAGGAGGCCTTGTCTGCAGGGAGCTCAGACTTGCTTACCCCCGTTTTCCCTATTTCTCTAAGGAAGCTAATAAAGTCAAAAGAAGCCCAAAGAAGGGAGAGAACACTTTTGCCCAAGTCTTCAGGAAAGGGTCCTAGAGAAGGCAGCCTTGAAGCTAGGCCTGAAAGACAGGGAGGATATGGTTAGATAATCCTCACTGGCCATGCCTTCTCAGTTTCCTCTGTTGGCTCTTTCTCTTCCTGACCTCTAAACCTTTGGAACACTCCAAGACTCTGTTGTCAACCTTTTATCCTCTCCTCTCCCTCCCTCTCCCCTTCCGTCCTATGTTCTTTCTACGTTGACTCTCTAGGTGATGTCATTTAGCACCATGACCTTAAATACCATTTATACACAGATGACTCCCAAATCTCTATCTCCAGTGTGGACTTGTGCCCTGAACTCCAGACCCATACATCCAGTTGCTTACTTGACATCTCCACTAGAATGTTCCACAGAGACCTCAAGCTGAACATATCCAAAACTGAGCCCCTGATAACTCTCCCCTCCCAAATCTGCTCCTCCTCTGGTATCCTTGTTTCAGGACATGGTTGCTCAGCTAAAAATCTTAGAGTCATGTTGGATACTCCTCTTTGTTTCACAGTCCACATCCGATCCATCAGGGATTTTCAGCTCCATCTTTAGAAGACATCCACAATCTGACTGACTCTTACCGCTTTATTTGTTGCTGTTATCTGTGGTGCTGGAATATGGCTTGGCACAGAGGAGGTACTCCACAATTATTGTGGAGTGGACATCCTGGGCAGACAGCAGGAGAACACAGAATGTGTTTCAGGGGACAGCAAGTAGTTAAATTTGGCTGGAGTGGAGGGTCAGAGAAGGGAGGCATGGAGAGAAAGCTGGAGTGGAAGAGTGGGCCTAGAGAATAGGGGGCTTTGAACACAAGACTCAATGAGCTCATACAGCCGCTCATAAGACTTTTTGCCATGGTGAATGGAGCGTCTTGGACAAATCTTGCAAAGGGGAGGGATGGGTCAGAGCTAACCTTTGAGGAGTAATAGTTAGGTGTCCTAGAGAAAGTTAGTGCCAGTCTGTAGGATGCAAGTACAACAGCTTCTATTTTACAAATGGAGTAACTGAGGCACAGATGTCAGGAAAGTTGTTTGACTAAGGCAGGAGCTTCCAGGAACACTGAGGGAGGATAGGCAGGCAGCAGAAGAGACCACTCAGGCAAGAAGTGTTTCTAGGCAGCTGAAACAGAGTATTGCTGTGGCTGGGCTAGTGTGGGGGTGGGCCGAGCTGGCACATCCTCAAGGTCTCCTGGGGGGTGGGGGGGTAGGGTGGAGCTGGTCTGGCAGCAGGACACTGGGGCCTCTGTGTGTGCACTGCCTCCAGCCAGCATACTTTCCACAGAGTCTGCCCAAGAACATTTCCTCCAGCCTGCTTTGCTTAATTTTTTTTGAAAATTCTTTTGGTGTTTTTTTTTCTATTGAAGCAAAAATCCAAATTCTGCTTGACTACTTGGCCTTCACATCATTTGACTGCCAGCCTCTCTGGTTAGCCCCCATACTCCAGACCCATGCCTGCTCTTTTTGGTCCTTGATTCCCCTGGGTCCCAACGCGCAATGATCTTGTTCCCTTCAAATCTTACCCATATGGAAATCCTGCTTCCAGGAAGCCCTCCTTGACTGCCTCAGCACTTCTCCCCTCAGCTCCCTGGCTCTGACTCCATACTGGTCCCCTCTAACACAATCCTTTTCCAGGGGAAGTGCCAGGAGGTTCTTGACGGCACAGCCTAGACCCACCCCAGGGCTGCTGTTTCAGGCTGTACAGATTATTGATGGCACAAGAACCTTCTCCCAACTAACAGGGACAAGTGGGGCTGAACAAGGACAGATACTCTGTTTGTGCTCGGCTCAGTAATCTAGTAAATCTGATAGTCCCTCTACCTTAATTCAGGGGCCTTTTTGTAATTCACACTAAGGTGTGATACTGGCTAATGAGGCCTCACTAAGCTTTCTCTTTATTTATTTATTTATTTATTGCATTTTAGGTTTTTGGGTACATGTGAAGAACATGCAAGATTGTTGCATAGGTACACACGTGGCAGTGGGATTTGCTGCCTTCCTCCCCATCACCTACATCTGGCATTTCTCCCCATGCTAATGGATGAACCTGGAAACTGACACAAGAGCAGAAAATCAAACACCGCATGTTCTCACTCATAGGCGGGTGTTGAACAATGAGAACACATGGACACAGGGAGGGGAGCTTTCTCTTTATCTGCTCCGGCTTCCTTGTTTATCACCTTAACAGGGCGCTGTCATCTACCAGGTCTAACAAGCCACAAAAAGGTAAACACCATCTATATTGACTTACTCCCCACTAGTCAGGTTGTTTGTCCGTCGATGGCCTCTCAGATCCACCACCGCTGTTCTGCTCCCACCTTCCGCATCTCCCACGTGGGTTCTGCCCCTGTTTGCCTACTCAGCTCCTGGCCACCTAGCTGGTCCCTCCAACCCACTACCACTTCACAATCATCTCTCCTTGCTTAAAACCTTGCCATGTCTCCTCATTACGGCCCATACTTATTTCTAAAGAGGGGTGCACATGCCCCAGGGGATGCTGGAGACAAATCAAGAGGGAGTGGGAAATAATATTCCCACTCTATTTATAGGGCTTTTTTCTCATCTTTTGGTGATTAATATTTATATGCTTCATAATGTACCTAATATAGTTGCTCAGTAGTATATTTATGTAACGCATAAATTAATAAGTACATATGTTTTGGGAATATATGATCAAGTTTTTCCTGATAGGTGTGCAAACACATGAGATGGTTTAGAGACCATTAAGTGAGACCCAGGTAGGTGTTCTAACATTGGAAGCCCTGCACAGCCTCGTCTTTCTCTGCGTCTCACGTCTCATTTTTTACCACTCTTCTACCTCTTGTCTGTCCCTGACAGTACGGCGACATGGAATTACTTGCAGTTCCTCTCATTGAGGGAACATTTGTGCCTTTATTCCTTTTTCCTGGATTCCTCCAGTCCTGCCCTCACCCTGGTTGCCTGGTGAAGATGTCCTATTTCAAGCCGCAGTTTAGGTGTCATCTTTCTGAGGTTTTCTCCACCAGCCTGGGAATAGGAAACTCACCATTGTCTTCTGGTCCACCTCACCATTCCAGACATTTCACATTCAGACTTCCCTTTTTCCCTAGCATACTTTACTAAAGTAATCTACTAGCTGCCCCTCAACCCAAGGCTCTTTTTTAGAGACAGTCTCACTCTGTCACCCAGGCTAGAGTGCAGATCACAGTGCACTGCGGCCTCAACCTCGCATGCTCAAGCGATCCTCCTGCCTCAGCCTTCTGAGTAGCTGAAATTATAGGCATGTGCCACCATGCCCTGCTAATTTTTTTTTCTTTTGAGATGGAGTTTCGCTCTTGTTACCCATGCTGGAGTGCAGTGGCAGGATCTTGGCTCACCGCAACCTCCGCCTCCTGGGTTCACACAATTCTCCTGCCTCAGCCTCCCGAGTAGCTGAGACTACAGGTGCACGCCACCATGCCCAGCTAATTTTTGTATTTTCAGTAGAGATGGGGTTTCACCATGTTGACCAGGATGGTCTCGATCTCTCGACCTTGTGATCCACCCACCTCGGCTTCCCAAAGTGCTGGGATTATAGGCGTGAGCCACTGCGTCCGGCCCCTGCTAATTCTTAGTGTTTTTCTAGAGATGGGTTCTCCCTATATTGCCCAGGCTAGTCTTGAATTCCTGGCCTCAAGCAATCCTCCCACTTCAGCCTCCCAAAGCTCTGGGATTACAGGTGTGAGACACTGTGCTGAGCCAGTTTCTTTTTTTATATCCCCCTGTTAAGCTGTGAACTCTTTGAGACTAGGGACTATATGCAGTTCACCTTCCTCTTTCTGTTGGACTCAACACAGTGTAAGTCACACAGTCAGCATCAGGAGACCTTTGTTTAAAAACTAATAAAGCTAATATTATCAACTACTTAATATGTGCCTGGCGCTAATTTTAGCATATGTGTCCACATATATTAATTCATTTAATTCTTGAAAGTGGGTTCTAATTTTATCTGCACTTTGTAGATGTATAAAATGAGACTCCCAGAAATGAAGTAACTTGCCCTGGGTCCCAAACTGGTAGAGCCAGGATTCAGACTCAAGAAGTCTGATCTCGGCATAAGTTTTCTTAATCACTATGCTCTGCTGACAGAAAAAAAAGGCAAGAATGAACAAATGTATGCACAAATGGATGAAGTGGTGACTTTGGAAGCAGACTCACATAGTGAAATTGGAGATAAAGGCAAGATGAGGCAGATCCAGGTCAAAGATGGCTTCATGGACTTCAGCATGTGGATTGAACAGGACAGAGGTGACCAAGGTGTGGGCATAGCGAGACACCACCGTGGAGCGCATGGAATAGCTTGTCATTAACAGCTGAGAGAGAAGACAGGAAGAGGTGTTTTAGGTGGACTATGTCCTCAGCCTAGATGGGCTACTACTTGGGAACCCAAGATTCCTGCACAGGCCTCAAAGTATACAGGTGGAGAAACTGAGGCCCAGAGTGGGAAAACAGCTTCTGCCATCCATTTTGTTTATCTGCCTGATTACTTCAGCAAGCTTTATCAAGTCTCAGAATGCAAGACTCACAGAAGATTAGAGATCAAGGGGCCTCTCTGGGCAAGCACTTCTCTAACTTTAATGTGCACATGGCTCTCCTAGAGATCTTGTTAAAATGAAGATTCTGATCCAGAAAGACTGGAGTGAGGGCTGAGATTTTATCTTTCTAACAAGCTCCCATGGGATGCTGCTGCTGCTAGTCCACAGATTTTACTTTGAGTAACAAGGCTTTAGAATATAACAGAGCAGCCGCCATTCATTGATTTTTTTTCTTCTTTAGAATCTCAGGTGTAAAGAATTGCACTTATAAGCATAATCATGCACTGCAAGCATGATAAGTAGCTGGCGTCCATTTTGAGGTCACACAGCAAGTACAAGATCTATCTCCGTCCTCCCCTTTTTTTGAGGTAATGGTCCCTCTCTTCCCACATATGATGCACAGCCAGTTCCTTCCCAGTGTGGGCCAGTGGGACATGAGGACAATTTGAGATCAGATGGACCTAGGTTCAAATTCTGGTTCTGCAACTTCCTGTGTCTTAACTTTGGAACCTCTGTTTTCTCTTCTCTATAATGGGGATAATAATATAGCCCAGCTCACAGAGATACTGTGAGGACTAAATGAAATAATAATTTTGGGACCCCTGGTGTAGCCCCTGACATGTGCTCAGCAAATAGTACCTCTTTTCTGTGGCTCTAGCTTCTCAGTCATGAAACAGACTGAACAACCTTCCCAAATTCCCCCCAAGAAGCTAATTTTATCACAAATCCCCAAGCTTTGTTCCCTCATCCCAGAACTGACCTTTGTGCTTGATGAAGGGGGGACAGGAGGTCCCTGGTATGTCAGTTCAAGAAGAATGGTCAGCAAAAAGCTGACACAGAAGAGGTACCTCCACCCAGACATGATACACCTCTGGCCTGGATCTGTTGTTCATGTACAGAAGATCTGAGCCCGATTTCCAAACCCTTGCTCTTTTAAACCTCCAGGTATCCCTTCTCTTGAGAGGGAGGGACCATCCTGAAGGGTGGTGAAGGCTCTGAATGTGGCATTGAGGCTCACACAAGTCAGGATTGTCCAAGAGCTGGGACTGGCATCTTGCCTGGAGAAGGGCCGGTTCCATGCTTCCTTTTTTCCCCTCATCCAGCTGTAAGATGAATGGAAACTAAACATACCAGAGTGCTGGGTCTGTCTGTTTGGTGTGTTGGCTCAGGGTGGGGTTTTTCTTTCCTATAAACATCCACAGGAGCCCAGTAACTGGGGCCAGAGAAAGGTCACTTAGCACTGATCATCTTAAAAAGGTAGCAGAGATGAGAGAGGGACTGGCAAGGCAAGCCCCCAATGCTGGTCTTTCCTGGTATTTAGCCTAGTGCTGGGAGGGACTTACTCAGGATCCCATAACAGTTTAGGGGTTCCACAGACATAATAAGGTTACAATCTCCAGAATAGCCAGAGGCCAAGACAGGCTGGGGCAGGACTGAGAAGGAATATAGCACAGTGGTTTCAAAATACACGCTCTGGACTCAAATCACCTGGGTTTGAATCTCAGTTCTGCCACTTACTGACTGTATAATATTGAGCAAGTTAACTAACCTCTCTGTAGCCTCAGTTTCCTCATCTATAAAATAAGAATAGTAATAGCACCTACTTCATAAAGTTCTTTTGAAGATTAAGTGAGTTTGTACTTTTAGAATGTTTGGCATATGGTAAGTGATCAGTAAATAGCTGCTGGAAGGAGGGCAGGATGAGGCATGGCAGAGGTCAGAAGTGTGGAAAGCTCTCTGTCCTAGGGAGACCTGAGTGGAGGGAGAAGGGAGGAGCTGAGGTGCTCTGGACTCAGGATCTGCAGGTCCTGTGGAGGATGGGGGTGGGGAGTGGGGCTGAGAAAAAGGAAAATACTTGAAGGTCTGCAGGAGGACTAGCAGTTCAGTTAGAACCCTGCCGCCCCCTCCCCTCCCTCCTCCACCCACCCACACAGGGAGCACTGACAGCTCCAGTACTTGCTCTCAGGGGCAAAATCTCTGACATTTTACAAACTGTCATTTCACAAACTGCCCCAGGAACACTCATATTTGTCCTAGGGCATTTGGCATCACAACAAAGTCTTCTCATTCTGGCATCTGTGGGTCCCAAAACCTGTCAGTTGCCACCTCCCACAAGTCCACAGCAAGTTTCCTCTCAGGATTTCCTCATGAGAGAGAATCCTAGCTAGAGAACAGCTCTGCTTATACAGCAATAGAGAAAACTCCCATCAGCTACCCAGTCCTTTCCTCTTAAATATGAATGAGTAGCCAAGGAACCTCAAGCAAATTAAGGAAGCCTGTAGCATGAAAGCAAAATATTAAAAGAAATCATTAGAAGTGACCCTAGAGCAATTTGGGGATCTGGGAAACAAAAGAGAACTTCAGGGGAAGAAAATGATACTATTCTCAATAATATTCAAGAAGATATAACATGCATAAAACAAGAACTAGATGCCAGAAAACAGGAACAATCAGAGAAAACAGAGATTCCTTAGAAATTAAAAATAAGTTACTGAAATAATACATTTTTCAGGACTGGGAAATGACATTGAGGAAACCTCCCAGAATATAGGGCAAAAAACCCAAGGCAACAGAAAATGTGAGAGAAAATTTTAAGAGAGCTGGATGAATCTAGCAAGTTAAACATTTGAATAATAGGAGTTCTAGATAGAGAAAGCAATACAATGAAAGAAACTTTATCGAACACATATTAGGCCAGATGTGGTGGCTCACATCTGTAATCCCAGCACTTTGGGAGGTTGAGGTATCCACCTGACTAGTTCTCTTACCTTATGCAAGTCTTTGCCCACATGCACCTTTTCAGTGAGTCGTTCT
>NW_016108078.1:886890-953531 GCF_001604975.1 Cebus imitator | reverse complement strand
TTTAGTAGAGACGGGGTTTCACCATGTTGACCAGGATGGTCTCGATCTCTTGACCTCGTGATCCACCCGCCTCGGCCTCCCAAAGTGCTGGGATTACAGGCGTGAGCCACCGCGCCCAGCCTAATTTTTTGTTATTGATACATAACATTTGTACAAATTTATGGGATACGTTGATATTTTGTTACATGCACAGAATGTGTAATAATCAAGTCAGGGTATTTACGGTATCCATTGCCTTGAGCATTTATCATTTCTATGTGTTGGGAACGTTTCAAGTCATCTTTTCTAGCTATTTTGAAATATACAACACATTGTTGTGATCAATCTATTTCAAACTGAAATTTTTCTCCATAGCACTTATCACACATTTTAATTTGGATACATGTTACTGATTTATCTGATTATTTTTTCTCTCTCCCTTACTAGAATCAGCTCCACTGGGGCCAAGGATTGCTACCTGTCTTCTTCACTGCCCTAGCCTAATCTCCTAGAATGGTACCTGGCATGTAGTAAACACTCAAAAAATATTTGTTGAGTGAGTGAATACAATAAAAGCATATATTTCAAGGAAAAAAGAAAGGCTTTTAGAAACTGTGTGTGTGTGTAATTATTCAAGAAAATCTTGGCCAAATACAAGGCAAAATAAAATGTAATGATTATGAACAGCTGATGGAATATAAGAAAAACTCAATTTGACCTTGATGCTAGAAACATTCTCCTCTGAGAGGCGCAAAGACTGTGACATTGAACTTGAAGAGAAGGAAGTATATTCCAGGCTCACTACTTGGCTAGATTTTGAAAAATATTTACCTAGCCGTGATAATGTGAATGCTGTTTATTGGTTTTCAGGTCATAGAGTCAACGTGGGGAGACAAAGCAGAGAAGATCTGATTGTGGCTGCAGAACAGAATGTAAATGTTAACGACCAGGGCAATGTAAAAGGAAAGATATAACTATCAATATGGGACATTGAATGGACAGGGGGAAGGTTGTGGCCATAATAGCCTTGTCTTAGGAAGTAGGGAGGCCGGGCTCACGTCTATAATCCCAGCACTTTGGGAGGCCGAAGCGGGTGGATCACGAGGTCAAGCGATCAAGACCATCCTGGTCAATATGGTGAAACCCCGTCTCTACTAAAAATACAAAAATTAGCTGGGCATGGTGGTGTGTGCTTATAGTCCCAGCTATTCGGGAGGCTGAGGCAGGAGAATTGCTTGAACCCAGGAGGCGGAGGTTTCGGTGAGCGGAGATCATGCCATTGCACTCCAGCCTGGGTAACAAGAGAGAAACTCCGTCTCAAAAAAAAAAAAAAAGAAAAAAGTGGGGAGTCGGGCCGGGTGCGGTGGCTCATGCCTGTAATCCCAGCACTTTGGGAGGCTGAGGTGGGCAGATCATGAGGTCAGGAGTTCGAGACCAGTCTGACCAACATGGAGAAACCCTGTCACGCCTGCTAATTTTTTGTATTTTTACAATACAAAAAATTAGTCGGGCATGGTGGGGCATGCCTGTAATCCCAGCTACTCGAGAGGCTGAGGCAGGGAATCGCTTGAACCCGGACGGCGGAGGTTGTGGTGAGCCAAGATCATGCCACTGCACTCCAGCCTGGCAACAAGAGTGAAACTCCGTCTCAAAAAAAAAAAAAAAAGTTGGGAGTCAAAATTACCTGTCAAAAATGGATGAAATACAAAATACAGGTCTGAGTATATTTTTTTCAAGTTACAAAATTAACCAAAACCAAAAATCAGTGTTAACCATTGCAGGAGAGTAGAGGGAAAAATGAGGGAGTGTACATAAACAAAATCTTTATTGCCATCTCTGGAAGTCAGTAGGATATTGTCTATTTGTTTTTTAAAAGAAACATAACACGCATATTATCTAGAGTTGTAAAGGGAACCAACAGTAGAGCTAAAACTAAAATCTGTTAAAAGTTGGCTTTGAGGGGGTGGGATGGAGATGGAGAGGGTTGAGGCAGGGGACTATTAGTTTTTATATGATCTGTACTATTTCATTTGTTGTCATGTACAAGCATGAAATTCATAAAAATCAAATGTTAAAAACTGCATGTTGATCTCATAACAATGACGTAATTATATTTCCTATGACACTTTATGACAATATCTAAATGGGCATGTGGATATTGGGTTAGACTTGCCTCCATAGATGAAAAACATACCGTAATGTGCCTAGCATATGTCTGTGAAGAGTGTTGGAAAGGATATTCTGGTACTTAAAAAATTGGACAAAGTATAGTGTAGTGGTTAAGGCTTTGGTATTTGATATTCCACTGACCTGGGTTCAAGTTCTCTCTGTGCCACCTATTGGTCGCCTTGCCTTGGGCAAATTACCTCTCTCACTCTTAATATTGCCATGTGTGAAATGAGGCTAGTGTTCGCGCAATATAAAAATAAGCCCCTTAAGAGCAAGGGCCACCTCTGTAGAGGTGTCTAATACATAGTTGGTGCTCATTTTCTGTTGAATGGCCTAATCATGGCTCATAGCTTGTGCTGAGGAAGGACTCGATATACAGACAACAGGGGAGAATCAGAGTTAGTCCAAAAGTAGGTAACAGGTTTCCTCATCTATGGGAAATTTGACTTTTGTTTAACAAAATGTCATTTTTGCTGTGGAAAGATAGCCCTTAGGGCTTGGAATGAAACAAAGTAAATTAAACTACCCTACAGATAAAAGGGGAAAAATGAGATTTTACCAGCAGCTCAAGAAGGAGGACAAAGGCCAGTTTTGGTGGCTCATGCCTGTAATCCCAACAATTTGGGAGGCCAAGGCAGGTGGATCGCTTGAGTCCAAGAATTTGGGACCAGCCTGGGCAACATGGTGAAACCCTGTCTTTAACAAAAATACCAAAAAAAAAAAAAAAAAATTAGTTGGGTGTGGTGGCATGTGCTGTAGTCCCAGCTACTTCTGGAGGCTGGAATGGGAGGATCACTTGAGCCCAGGAGGCGGAGGTTGCAGTGAGCCGGGATCACACCACTGCACTTCAACCAGGGTGACAGAGTGAGACCCTAGGGGTGGGGTGAGGAAGAGAGAGAGAGAGAGAGAGAACACAGGAGCTTGGAAATGGAAAGGAAAGAAGTTGCCAGCATGCTGGGGGACAGAAAGGGTCCAACAGGGATGTGGAATGGGGCCTAGGAGAAGGACCAATGATCAGGTGTTTCCAAATGGTGGGAATGGCTATGGAAATCTGAAGAAAAAGAATGTCTGATGTCCAATTTAAAGTTGATTTCTATGCTGAGCTGCATGGTTTAAATGACTAAAGAAGTGATGGGCAGCCTTAAAAGGAAACCTTTGCCACCCACTCCCAGCATCACCTCTGAATTTTCCAAAATTCAGAGACACAGATTCTGTATATTTTGGGAGAAGGGAAATGTGCCAGGATAGGATTGGTGGTGGGGATATTCCGGGCTTTCCATTTGAACTTCAGGGATCTGGAGTCTTGGATGCCTGTGGTATTAGACAGTTGCGTCCCGGCATTCTGGACTAAGCAATGCTTAGCTTGCCTTTCCTTATCTTCAGAACAGAGCCGCCTGATGATAACAGCCTTTCATCTTTCCCATTAGTTGATACGTAGGATCTATATGGTCTCAGATATTTGTCTACTAATCTATGGGTGCTAGAAATGGGTCTGAGACCCAGTGACCTAGGTTCTTCAGAGTTTATGGGTGGATGCTGAAGATCAAGATTCCAAGAGTTCACAAGGAGAAGGTGGGAGGAAGTATCTCTGGTCAAAGGGTAAAGATTATGAACTAATTTGTCTTTTCTCTCCTGATAAGGTTGCCTCCTGCCCTCTGATCCCCAGGTTATAAGATAAGGGTGTTTATGGTATTATGTTATGAAGGTGGTGGAATTGGAAGGGGTCTGGGGAAGTTTGGGTTTGACAATCTTTGGGAATGCCTCTGATGGATTTGGACTGAGATTTTTCCTGACTTCCTTGAATCCAACAATATCTCCTAAGGTTCTGACTCTGTGTTCCTTTAAGTTACCCCAGGATCTCAAAGACCCAGCTGGGACCTAAAACATTGTGAAACTTAAAATGTTGGAGGTTGTAACAGAGCGTAGATATACCAGAAGGGTAGTTGTAACAGGGGGTGTTCCCCATGGGGACAAAATTGCATGAGCAAAGGCTCCTAGGTAAGAGAAGGCAGGGCATATCTGGTTATAATGAAGCCTTCTGTTTAGGTGGAATATAGGCAACTGTATTTAGTACGCTCAGAAAAACGGAAGGAAAGGGCTATAAAAGCAGTTGGGGCTGTATTTGGGGAGAGCCTTGAAATCAATAAGCTCAGGTGTTTCTTGGGAAAGCATTCCATACCCATTGTCATGAATATCTGCTATTCATATCTCAACTTACTACAATCAGGAAACTGCTGCATGGAATAGACTCTGAAATAACAATGGCTTAAATAAGACATACATTTATTTGCCTCACCTAAAAGAAATCCAGCGGTCGGCAGTTCACGTTGGCTTCATGAAATTGTTATGGATCCAGGTTCTTTCTAGTTTACTAATCCTGTATCCTTAGCGTGTGACCCTAGTCCTCTTGTCCTTTATTCAGTGATGCTATGTATCTCGCTAAAGATCAGATGGCTTATTACTAGGGAAGAAGAGGAGGATGGATATCAGGGTAAGCAACGAGCAATCTATGTCACAAACATGTGCACTGAAGCTGTTCCTTCCAAGGTCACCAGAGACCACCACTTGATCGTCAAAATCCCCAGACATTTTTTCAGGTCTTACTTTTCTTGATTCTTGGCAGCATTCATCACTATTGACCTCGACACTCTTCCCTCTTTTTGAAACAATCTCTTCCCTTGGTTTTGTGACATTCCTTTCTCCTGGGTTTTTATTTTATTTTTTTGAGGCGGTGTCTGAGTCTGTTACCCAGGCTGGAGTGCAGTGGCGTGATCTCGGCACACTGCAACCTCTACCTCCCGGGTTCAAGTGATTGTCCTGCCTCAGCTACCTGAATAGCTGGGATTACAGGTGTGCTCCACCACACCCAGCTAATTTTTTGCATTTTAAGTAGAGATGGGTTTCACCAAGGCTGGTCTTGAACTCCTGATTTCAGGTGATCTGCCAGCCTCGGCCTCCCAAAGTGCTGGGATTACAGGCATGAGCCACCGCGCCTCGCCTGTTTTTCTCCCTACTTCTTTGGTCATTCCTTATCAGACTCTTTCATGAGCTCATTTTCCTCCACCTATACCAAAGATGCCGTTGGGCTGCAGGGCTCTTCTGTGGGCCCATGTCTCTTCTAGCACTGCATTCATTGGGGTGCTGTTGCCCTTTCTCATGAATTAAAGAACCAATTATGTGCTGATGACTCCTGGATCTATAACCTCAGCCCAGACCATTTCTCTGAGCTTCAGACATATATATTCAATTGCCTGTGGTACATTTCCACTGGGACATGCCACAGGTGCCTCAAAATCAATACTCTGTTCTCCTCTAACCTGCTCCTCAAATCCACTCTTCCTTCATTATTCCTGATCACAGTGAAAGGGGTTACCATTCATACAATCTCTCAAATCAGATCCCTCAGAGTTCCCTTTGACACTCCCCTCCTCCTTGCCCTTCTCTTCACAATCCAGTTACTCAAGTTCAATTGCTTTTTACTTCTTTATTATCTCCTGAATTCAATCACTTCTCACTACCTGCCACCACTCTAGGCCAAAGCACAATCATTGCTTACCTAGATGACTTCAAAAGTCATAAGTACTCTCCCTGTTTCCAAGACAACACCTAATCCATACTCCATATAGCAGCTAGGTGTTCTTTCTAAAACACAAACCTATGCTGTATCCTTGCCTAGAATCCTTTAATAACTCCTGGGTGCTCTCAGGATCAAGACCAAAGTCCTTATCTTGGCATTTAAAATGTGCCAACTTGCCATGATTTGGAAGAAATAGGGAATTTGAGATACCAGAAGTAGAAAAAAAGGAGGGGCTATGTCTAGTGTGGATAAGGGAGAAAATCTAGGAGGCAAGAACATGGTAAACTGATATCACACACTCGGAGAAAGCAATAATTCAGAGAAAGGAAGAGACAGGAAAACTGCCTTGAATATGCAAGAAATCTTTGTGCGTGTGTGTGTGTGTGTGTGTGTGTGTGTGTATCTTGAATTATCCATGGAACATAGGGATTCATGATATGTTATTTGCATAGTAAAAGGTAACCACATAAAGCAGAAGACTTGTGACCATTTGAATTACATTTGGATGTGGAAAGGTATTGAATATTATTTCTGCAACTAACCATTGTGCTGAATTTTACTATGGTTTCTAATAACTTTTTAGTTGATGCTCTTGGGTTTTCCAGGTCTGCAGTTATATAGTCAGTAATTAAGGATGATTTGTCTACTTCCTATTATTTCACATCTTATTTTGTTCTCTTGAACAGATCCAATTGCTTATGAAAATTTATTATGTGGATCCGGTAAGATCAGGTCCTTATGGCAGGTTTTCTCCAGATCCCAGAGGGTGGGGCCTACCCCTAGTGGGGCTCTCATGGATAGCCATTTCAAAGGCTCTCTCAATGGATAGAGGTGCCATTTCAAAGCAGAAAGGGGAAAGATGGATTAGTTTGCACATGATGTATGGTTAAGGGACTATGATTTTGGACAGTAATCAAGCTGCATCCATATAGAAAATAAATTTTGAAATGATCAAACATCTAAATGTAAATAATAAAGCTGTAAAAGTGCTTGAAAAAAACGGGGATTGTTATAGATGAGTGTGAAAAGCATCTTTAAGCAAGCAGCAGAATCCAGTTGTGATAAAGGAAAAACATATATTTGACTACATAATAATTAGACATTTTTGTTTGGCAAAAGTTATCATAAAATGACATGAAAAATATTTCTAATATGTAACACGTACACAAGAGACATTGTTGGTGGGAATGTTATTCCATGTACTTTTTAGGAATAAATTGAGAAATTTTGTGTCAAAATGGAAGACTTTTTTGTAGCATTTGAGCTAGCAAAAAAATACCATAAATAACAAAAAAAAACGTGCCCCAAATGCATACGTGTACTGGACTGGTTCAATAAATTATGGGACATCTATACAAGAAAAGATCATGCAGCTGTTTAGAAAAATGTGAACTAACGGAAAGATCTATAACTGGAAAAAAATATGTATAGTGTACCATTTGTTGGAGAGAGAACCCGAATAGTTAGTATAGGAATAGAAAAAAAAAATCTGCATAGCAAAATGTTAGTAGTGGTTATTTCTGGGAGATAAGAGTGGCCTTTCATTGGTATGTTACATATTTCTGCATTGTTTGAATTTTTACAACAACAACAACAAAACAACATATTACCTTTGTAATAAGAAAAAATGAAGATATAAAAATAAATAAATTCAATGAATGACTTGCTTTCAGGGGGCGGTTTGGGTTGGAAGAGCTTCAGACTGAGCCTGGTACAGTGGCATAAACATGGGCTTTGGCGTCAGACAGCCCTGAGCGGGGCCCCATTGCCCCACCCCCGAGGAAGGCGAGGGGGGGTGGCAGGGGGCTGCGGAAAGGGGCTGGGCTGGGTTGGGCTGTCTGCAGCTCTAGTCCAGGAGGCTGAGACTTCGAGAGGGACTGAGAGAAGGCAGACGCATCCCGAACTCGCTGGAGGACAAGGTGAGGGGCGTTGAGATTGGGGTTTTACGGCGGTCAGTTAATGGTTCCAGACCCCTCCAACCCATAGCCAGGCAGACGAGCAATTCTTACTGCACCACTGCAGCTGAAGCAGAGGTGACCTGGAGTGGGGTGTAGGCAATGAGGACGACTGAGAAAGTAGTAGGCTGCACAGACTGGGAGCAGAGACTAGCGGAGGAGGAGGGGAGAAAAACGGGGAACCGGGAATGTTGGGAGGGGGATGAGGAATACAAACGGGGAGGAGAACACTGAGGGGGAGTGAAGATCCTGAGAAGAGTTAATCAGGGATGCAGAGAGGGGTTAAGGAATATTGAGGGGCAGGGTGTGCAAACGTGACACGGAGGAGGATGTAAGGAATGGGAAGAGGGAATTCTGTGGAGTAAATAGGAAATGTTAGGTGGGAGTAGGGAGTAGGGAGCGAGGCTAAGGGAATACGGAGGGGGGCAAAAGGAATGAGGAGCAAGGAGCGGGGGAGGGGCAGACTGGCTGGGACGGAGGCCCCCTAGGGAGGCGGAAAGGGGCGGGACCACTTCCGGCCTAGAGCGGGGAGGGCAGTCTCCGAGTTTCGGAGGGGCTTGGAGTGAGTGGACGCACTCGGGAATCGTAGGAGGACTTGGTGAGCAGCCGGGCCGTCTTTTGGATGAGAGCCCCGTTAGGGGTCGGCCCCACCCTCTGGGATCTGGAGAAAACCTGCCATAAGGACCGGATCGTACCGGATCCATCCGGCTGAGAAGGGAGGGGACTGGACCCGGTTTGGCCGGGCCCAAGATGGAATCGCTAGCTCAATATTTATTTGAGGAGGGGGTGTAATAGGGAAGGAGCGGAACCAAGATGCGCCTGTTTGGAGGGGGGCGTGTTAGGAAGAAGGGCGGGGCCAAGAGACACGACTTGGTAGGGCGTGAGTAGGGGAGGGGCCGGGACCACCAAACACTGCGACAATTTTGGAGGAAGGCTCGTTGGGGAGGGGGCGGGACCGAATGTTACTGCGGACCCGGAGAGGGGCGTGTATTGGGGCAGAGTGCCAGGCTGAGACCACGACCATCGCGCATGCGCAGTATGTATCGCTAGAAAGGGGCGTGTTGAGAAGGGCCAGCCCTGAGACGAGCCAGCTCCTGAATGCGCATGTGCACGGTGGACATCAAAGAAAGGGCTCGTGCTGGGAAAGCGGGCGGGGCTGAGATCGGCCCTGCAGCCGACGCGCATGCGCTCTATCGACCTGCGGCTGGGTGGGGGGTGCACTGGGAAAAGGGGCGGGGTCCTCAGAGCTGCCGCGCTGGCACATCTTCCTGGAGAAAGGGGAGGGTGCGGCTGCAGAGAATTGAGACTTAGACGCTTTGGATTCCTGTATCTGAGAAACGGAGTCGTTGGGGGTGGTGGAGGGGGTTGGAATTGGGGACCTACGGAAGGTGAGGATCAGCCTCCAGCCACAACAGGGGAGAGGACGTTCAGTGGGCTTCAACTTGACCCAGGCCTTTCCCCCTTCAGGCTCAGCTCTTTCTTGCCAGGCCAAATTGAGACATGTCTGACACAAGCGAGAGTGGTGCGGGTGTAACTCGCTTCCAGGTAAGGCCTCTTTCTGTCCTTTCCCCAACTGTTTTTCCTCTCCAGCCCTTGTTGCCACCACATATCCCTTGGCTCCTCCCCTCCCATCCTTGTCTTTCTCCACCTACTTTACTGCCTGGGTGTCCCCCTGCTCAGTGGAGGGAGGGAGAGAAGGTGGGCGGGCCCCTTTTCTGCCATCAGTTCTTGCTCAGAGGAAAGGGAGGCCTTGTTGGGTTGAGGTGGTCAGAGCACACCGGTAGGAGTCAGTACAGGTCAGAGAAGTGTGGCCTTGGAATTTTGGGCCATTTGCTTAGTTGGGGGCGGGAAGAAGGTCCGTGAACTTCCTTGCTTCCTCTTGCAGACTGAAGCTTCAGAAAAGGACAGTAGCTTGACGATGCAGACTCAATTGACAGTGACCCAGAATGCGGAGGCCCCAGAGACATCGAAGGCCTCAAAGGCACCAGAGGTCTCAGAGGATGTGAAGGTCTCAAAAGCCTCTGGGGTCTCAAAGGCCACAGAGGTCTCAAAGACCCCAGAGGCTCAGGAGGCACCTGCCACCCAGGCCTCATCTACTACTCAGCTGACTGATACCCCGGTTCTGGCAGCTGAAAACAAGAGTCCAGCCGCTGACACCAAGAAGCAGAATGCTGACCCACAGGCTGTGACAATGCCTGCCACTGAGACCAAAAAGGCCAGCTGTGTGGCTGATACGAAGGTCAATGCAAAGGCCCAGGAGACTGAGGCTGCTGCCTCTCAGGCCCCAGCCGATGAACCTGAGCCTGAGAGTACAGCTGTCCAGGCTCAGGAAAATCAGGATACTCGGCCCAAGGTCAAAGCCAAGAAAGCCCGAAAGGTAAGACCTCTGCAATCACCACCCTTGGGTTTCTACTCCTCTCCTCTCAGTTGGTTCATTTGTTCTACAAACATTCAGAGAGATCCTTGTGCTTATCAGGGCTGTGGGGGGCACTGAGAGGAATGTGATGTAATTCCTGTCTTCAGAGAGATCGAAGACTGATGGGGAGATGAGACAGGAATACACCTAGCTGCAATCTGAATATAATGCAATTTATATTTACATAGCAGCTGCCCTGTGTTAGGCCTTGAGCTAAGCACATTTATGCAGGTTATCTCATTAAATCTTGAAAGTAATTCTCATAGCCCCAATTTTATAGAGAGGAAGCTGAGTCCCAGAGAGGCTTGTCTGGGATGGTTCAAGCAGAGCCAGTAGTGGGCACAGAAAGAGAAAAAGACTCAGGCCCCACCCACCCTTGGTTTGCTCCTAGCCTGCTGGGCAGATGAAACTCCTGCCTGGAAGTCAGTGAGAAACGAACCCGGGATTCAGCATGGCCAACATCTAGTGAGTCAGGCTGTTACTACAGGAGTGGGATTAGCGGGTGCTTCCTGGAAGACATAGGGAAAGGAAAAGGACCACCTGCTTCATCTGGTGATGTCGAGCTTCCTCTCTGTTGATGCAGGTGAAGCATCTCGATGGGGAAGAGGATGGCAGCAGTGATCAGAGTCAGACTTCTGGAACCACAGGTGGCCGAAGGGTCTCAAAGGCCCTAATGGCCTCAATGGCCCGCAGGGCTTCAAGAGGTCCCATAGCCTTTTGGGCCCGCAGGGCATCAAGGACTCGGTTGGCTGCTTGGGCCCGGAGAGCCTTGCTCTCCCTGAGATCACCTAAAGCCCGGAGGGGCAAGGCTCGCCGCAGAGCTGCCAAGCTCCAGTCATCCCAGGAGCCTGAAGCACCACCACCTCGGGATGTGGCCCTTTTGCAAGGGAGGGTAAGAATGCTGTCCTTTTCGCTCTGCCTTTTCTACTGCCTTGGCTGCCCTTTTCTTTGCCATCATCTCAAGTTTTCTGCAAACTTGTTTTGGTCTTTCCATCTTTTTCTACTCTGCCAGGCAAACGATTTGGTGAAGTACCTGTTAGCTAAAGACCAGACGAAGATTCCCATCAAGCGCTCAGGTAAAGTCCTACCAATTCTCCCTCTGCCCCGAGCTCTGCCCTCCATTGCCCTTACACCATTGTGCTAGGGGTATCCCTTGCTCTTCTGCTTATATCTCCGTCTTCCCAAAGTTCTAATTTGGCAGTGCTAGCGTCTCTGTTGATAAGCTCAGAACCTGGTTATGCCACCATGGTGTGGTTGGCAAAGAGTCTATAGCTTGGGCATGGGGGCCACCTGGCATCTCTTCAGTCCAGGTGCTCGTGACACTCTCCCATTGCAGACATGCTGAAGGACATCATCAAAGAATACACTGATGTGTATCCTGAAATCATTGAACGAGCAGGCTATTCCTTGGAGAAGGTGAAGGGGTAGCCCTGGGGGATGGGTACAGTGGGGAAGCCTTGAACTGAACAAAGATATACAAGTCCCTTCTCAGGGAAACCAAAGAGGTCTCCTAATCCAGCCCCATCACTATGCTGATGGGCAGACAATGGCCTAGGGTGGGGTGTAGACTAGCGATGGGTCACATAGCAAGTCATTGGTAAAAGCACAGCTAGGACCCAAGCCACCCAACTTAGTCCTAGCTTCTGTCTGCAGCTCCTGCCATGCATGTCAGATCTCACTTCTCCCTTTCATTCCCCATTCTCTGTCTCCCTAGATTCCCACTCATCACAAAGATGCCGATGACAATAGTACATTTGCTGCGTGGTTACTGGGTGCCAGGCACTTAGCTGTGTCTTTTATGTGCGTCAGCTCACTGATTTCTCACACATACACAACTCCTAGGTACATAGGGAGTTGCAGCATGCCCCGGAAGCTGAATTTGTCATCTCACAAGCTGTTCTCCCCATCCACAGGTATTTGGGATTCAATTGAAGGAAATTGATAAGAATGACCACTTGTACATTCTTCTCAGCACCTTAGAGCCCACTGATGCAGGCATACTGGGAACGTAAGCCGGGAAAGGGCTGAGGTGTGGGGGGCTTCTGCTTTTGGCCGTGTACTACTGCTCCTTCTTTATTCTGCTTCCTCCATCCTCTTAGAAAGTCAGGAAAAAAAAGGGTCTCAAAAGCCCTGTCCCAGCTCCCATGCATAGTTGGAGCCTTGCTCACAGTAGTGATGCCTGATTTATGATTGACTGAAGGGTATAGGAGCCTGGGATGGGACATTCCTGCTGTCAGGTTTGCTGTCTCTGTAGAAGCTTCCCCGGAAGGCAGGCCTGTCATTGTTTGCCTCTTCTGACTGGGTGCCTGGCCTGGCCTTGGCAGAGTGGTTCTCAAGGAGGGCTTCCTGTTGTGGGTGGGTCAGGATGCACGAAGTGCAGGAGTGTCAGTGGGGCTGAAGGTTCTGAGAGAGAAAGAAGGGACTCACATTGACTGAGGGCTTGTGTTGTACCAGGTTGATATTCCATTCTTCTTGGCAACCTGGGGAAGGGAGAATATGATTTTCCCATTTTACTGAATAATAGACCAAGGCTTGCAAGTCTAAGTGCCTTTCCCAGGGTGGCATAGAGCTGGAAGCAGAGACTGGGCAGAATTCTGCATCTGAGGAATCTGGGAGAGGCTAGCCTAGTGAGCTGGCTGGTATGTCTATTGCAGATGGTTACTGGACATAAACCTCTCTGTCTTGTTATTTCTCTAGGACTAAGGACTCACCAAGCTGGGTCTGCTCATGGTGCTTCTTAGCATCATCTTCATGAATGGAAATCGGTCCAGTGAGGGTGAGTGGCTGGGCATGCAGCTGAATGGGAGGCCATGGTCTGGATTCCATGTGTTCAATTTCTGTCCCTGTCTTCTCTTGCCTCCCCTCGCAGCTGTCATCTGGGAGGTGCTACGCAAGTTGGGGCTGCGCCCTGGGTATGATTGGGCTCTCTCCGCGCTTGCTGTTCGTGTTGTCCTTTGGCAAGAGAGGACGGTCCCAGGATTACATCAGCCTAGTGGTCTGGTGGAGCGGGTGGGGGTGCTGGACTGGGTAGAGGGCCCAAGGTTCTGACCTGGGTGGATGGGGAAATGGTCCTGAACTCTCTGCTCCCTCTCTCAGTGTCTCTTGGGCTTCTCTGGAGCTTCCCTCTTGTGCTGGAAACCTCTTTTCCATCTTGGAAATGCCTCTGCCCACATCTGGGAAGTGCCACAGCCTTGAGTGAATTTATTTGTTTATTTTTCTTTTTATTCTCTCAGGATACATCATTCACTCTTTGGGGATGTGAAGAAACTCATCACTGACGAGTTTGTGAAGCAGAAGTAAGTATCTTTGTCTGGTGTTTGTGTGTTCCATGCAGTTGGCCTATTTCAGAACTGAGTGATAAAGCCATGGTGTATGCATGGATGTGTCTATGTGTATATGTATATGTATGTGCATATTTGCGTGCAGGTAGGTGGTAGGTTATTCTTTGGGCGGTGATGGGAAATAGGAGCAGCATGTGTTTCCTGATCTGTTACGTGTACCTTAACATTTGTCTTGAGAACAATTCTATAAGGGAGGGATTGTCATTACCATCATTGCACATATGCAGAAATTGAGGCTTAGAGAGGGGAAGTCATTTGCTCAGTGTTACACAGTGGAAAAGTTGTGTTTAGAACTTGGCTCCAAAGCCTTAGTTCTTTTTACTCTGCTAACTAGAGCTCCATATGAATTAATTTCCGTCAAGAAATGACATAGAATGGTAGCTTCAGACAACCAGGCACCATGCTGGGGACTTGACTTGTACATCTCATTTCATTTTCGTAACTGCCCTGCAGAATAGGTGCTGTCATTCCATCCCTGTTTTACAATTGAAGGACCTGGGGCTCTGAGAGGGGAGATCTGAGTATGGCCCACAGCTGCTAAGGGGCCCGTTTGGGCCTGGAGCCCAGTCCTCTTGACTTTCTGGCCAAGGCTCACCCTATCCTTGGTCCTTGGAAGACATGCGGGTACTCACACAGCCACACGCATGTGCACACAGAAACATACACACACGAAGGGTCAGGAATTCAGCATGTGTGAAACATTTCTTCCTCTGTAGTCTTTCCGGTCATTTTCTGTGGTGGACCTTTCTGGGCTTGGCCAGGCTGAGGCCGAGAGACTTGCAGTGGGGTGTGCTCAGAGCAGGGGGCCCAAAGAATGGCTCCTCTGTTTACAACACACCCAACAGGAATCTGGGGTCATTGTGATAAGGGCCTCAAACTTATGGCCTCCCTATGAACAAATGTCCCTAACACCTCTATGTGGCTTCTGGGCAGGGCCAGTGGGACAGGGCTCAATATTGGAAGAAAGACTGCAGTGTTAGTGGGGAATGTTGCCATCTAGAGCCTGTCCACTCTATGCATGGGTAGGCCATGAGTGATCTTAGAAATAAAGGCTTCAAACTTCTCTTTCCAAGGTACCTGGACTATGCCAGAGTCCCCAATAGTAATCCCCCTGAATATGAGTTCTACTGGGGCCTGCGCTCTTACTATGAGACCAGCAAGATGAAAGTCCTCAAGTTTGCCTGCAAGGTAATTGGAGAGCTGCCTGAGCTGGGCAAATCAAGAGCATGGGGTCCCCCTGGCTGGGGCAGGCTGTGTGCAGAGTAGCCTGCAGTTCAAATCGGAATGTTTTGGTGCTTCTGTTAATTGTCAGAACACTGTGACAGGCATTTTACCTGAATCATTTAAGCCTTACAACCTGATATGTCATTGCCCTGTTACAGATGAGAAAACTGAGGCCCAGAGAGGTCGGTAGGTGACATATCCAAAGTCATGTAGCTAGTAAGGGTTAGAGCAGGGATGGAGTATTAGGTGCATAATTACTGGTAATACTATATTACTATTATCTTCTTCCACTAAGCATATAGCATAGTGCCTAGCATAAAGAGTAGATGCTTAATCCTCTGATGTTGCTCCTTCTGATGGTTATTTTTGTTTCAGGTACAAAAGAAGGATCCCAAGGAATGGGCAGCTCAGTACCGAGAGGCGATGGAAGCGGATTTGAAGGCTGCAGCTGAGGCTGCAGCTGAAGCCAAGGCGAGGGCCGAGATTAGAGCTCGAATGGGCATTGGGCTCGGCGCGGAGAATGCTGCCGGGCCCTGCAACTGGGATGATGCTGATATTGGACCCTGGGCCAAAGCCCGGATCCAGGCGGGAGCGGAAGCTAAAGCCAAAGGCCAAGAGAGTGGCAGTGCCAGCACCGGTACCAGTACCAGTACCAATAACAGTGCCAGTGCCAGCACCAGTGGTGGCTTCAGTGCTGGTACCAGCCTGACCGCCACTCTCACATTTGGGCTCTTCGCTGGCCTTGGTGGAGCTGGTGCCAGCACCAGCGGCAGCTCTGGTGCCTGTGGTTTCTCCTACAAGTGAGATTTCAGGTATCTGCCTTGGTTTCAGTGGGGACATCTGGGGCTCATGGGGCTGGGATGAGGAGCTGGATGATTCTAGGAAAGCCCAATTTGGAGAGTGTTGTGGAGAGTGTGCCAAGACACTGCTTTTGGCATTTTATTCCTTCCTGTTCGCTGGATGTCAATTGACTCATTTTCTCTTACTTGTGTTTTCAGATATTGTTAATCCTGCCAGTCTTTCTCTTCAAGCCAGGGTGCATCCTCAGAATCCTACTCAACACAGCACTCTAGGCAGCCACTATCAATCAATTGAAGTTGACAGTCTGCATTAAATCTATTTGCCATTTCTGAGTTTATTGCTTTTTTTGGTGGGCTGTCACATTTTGGTATCACATCTAAAAATGAATGAATTGGGAGTTTCCACCTCAGTCTGTGTTTAGTTCAAGGTGACATTGTTGGATTCCCAGGGGTGAGATTAACATGCCTTTCTGGGATAGCTTGGGTCTCATGTCTAGCCTTCAGGGTGGTGGGATTTTAGTGGCGTGGAGTTACAAAGACTGTAGGCACAGAGGACACACTTTAAAGGAGAGGCTTGAGGTCGGCAAGTCTGGAGCACAAAGCATAAGTAGAAGAGACTGGACATCAAATATAGAATCCCTTTTTGAGAAATTTGAATGAGGAAAGAGAGGTAGAGAGCTAAATGGAGATACAGGAACAAGGGAGCATTTTCTTGGGGAAGGAGAGAGAGACTTGAAAAAGGCAGGAGCCAATGGAGAGGGAGAAGTTGAACGTTGACTTCTGAGCCCAGTCCTGGAGGTGATAAGAAGACGGGTTGTGGGAAGGCCTGGGAGAAGGGACTACTTGGATAGGACTCAGAGAGGTGGGTTGTGAGGATATTGAGCAGTAGGGAGGCCCCAATAGAGAACGGAGGGAACATAGCAAGGTGCTCAGTAATCTTGGTATGGGAACCATGAAGATGAGTGTTGGTTTTTTCCAAGGATTGGGTTCTGCTGTTTGGATCTAGAAATAAGAACACAGGACTAGGGCAGTGACTGGATGAGTCTGTACCTTCACTGCTGTGTCCATGGTACCTGACATGTAGTAGTTGTACGTGGTGGAAGAAATGGACCATGGGACCCAGGCAGGCTTCGGGAGGAGGGATGAGGAGAGTGTGTGAGAGACTGAGGGACAGTGCAGGAGTCTCTGGGTATCTCTGTGAGTGATATGCATCTGACAGTACAGGAGTCTCAGTGAAGTCCCCATTAGGAGTGCCTGCTATATGTCTGGCAGCATTCTAGGAATCTGGAAAGGGGTATTGAGAGAACCAGAAGTGTGATCTGGGGGACTAGTCAGACAGTGGGATGATTGCATTTAGGAAGTCAGAGCAGAGAGAGCTCTGGGTGGTGGTGGGGTTCAAGGAATGGGTAGCCGAAGGGGAGAGATGCTTCCTGCAAATGTGGAATCAGTGGTCTTGGAGGCCAGGATATCGGTTGGGTTATCCATGTGGACAGTGAAATCACCCAGATGGTGGCAGGAGGTGGGAGAGAGGGGAACATTATGAACCAGGTGCCAGCGTGCCCACATGTTGAAAGTGGTGTCCTCTTAGCTACACTGCTCACTAAGGGACAAGGCCCTCAGGCTATCAGAGTTCCATCTCCCTGTTTTTAAGGAGTACTGCCCCAGAGCACCTTTCTACCCATGAAGCTCTTATCTCCAGTCCTCATGTGACTGGGCTCCTAATCTCTGGGACAATCTTGTGGACAATGAGGCCCCTGGAACGGCCACCTCTCCCCTCCTGTAGAATCTACAGGCAGTAAAGGAAGGGTGTTTATTGCTTGGGGAACAGAATTTTAAAAAGAGAAACAGCTCCATCTGCAGCAAGACAGCTACTTACCTGTGGCTGTGGATTGAGACCTGCTGAAGTGATCTTCACTAGAAGCAGAGGCTCTTCCATTGAAGACTAGGATATGGTCTCCTCAGGGCTTGGGTAGTACCCAGGACAGGTAGACAAAGTCACAGGCTGCCTTGGCCTCTTAGGAAGGACTCTCAGTGGGTACTGTGTCTGGGGCCCCCTCAGATTCTCAGGTGATGTCCATCTGAAAATAGAGGGGATGGGGGATGATGGGGTGGTGAGGAACTCGGGGACTGTGATGCTAATAAAAGTGAGTTCCAACTGTTTGATAGAGTTAAGTGTGAATAATAGTCATGAAGAACTCTGTTCTTTTTGCTTGCCTTTGCTCCGCAGGCCACCGGGCTTGCAGGGCACCCACCTCTTCTTCCCTTCCCACAAAGCCTAGAATTTGACAGAAGGGGCTGGCTCTTCCTTACTCCTCACTCCCCAATCCCCAAGCGTCAGGACTGAAGGCAGGTGGGACAGGGAAGGAGAGAGCAGGTCTCTCTGCTCTAGGGGAGCAGGGAGAGGGAGTGGCAGGGGAAATGAGGACAGACCCTTGTTTATGTTTTTGCCATCTTTATCAGCCTGGAGGCCGTGACTGTGACGAATGAACTGCCACAATTTTCAGTTTTCAGCATATTTTTAATTAAATTCCAAATAATTCTAGATTGTATCATGTATCTTCCCCTTGGCTAGTGGTGGGCAGATCCCCTTCAGCAGCTTCCCCACCTATTTTTTTATTATCACCCTTTAAGAAGCCTTTTTAGACATTTTTATGCAAATTGTCCTTCCCCACGTAGTTTTATTTACACAGATATACTGTAGATATCTATTTAAAAACTATATTTGTGCTTTATATATAAAAATAAACCTTACTCTTTTTATTCAATACAGGGTTAATAATGAATAAAATATTTAAGTTAAAAGTTAAATGTGAAGGTTAATCAATGTTGAACTGGTGCATAACATCCATCCCTTCTTCTACGATAATTTTGTTCACTGGCTCATTGAACAAGCACTGGGTGTCTGGCGAAGAGGCTGACAGATTTCCACAGGCTGGGTAATCATGCTCCTTTTGATGAGCACTCACATGGGACACAAATATTCCCACACAACCCATCCTGAGAGATCTGTCCTCGTGCTCCTCATATATATGCAGGCAAAGCAATTAGAACTGTGCCCTGCACATAATGAGTACTCTAAGGGTTTTATTACATGGTTATTATTGCTATCAATTCTCCAATTTTGTTCCTTCCCAGTCTCTGATTATCTGACAGACACAATCTGTATTGATCAGTGCCCCTAGCGGGTCGCTTTCTGGACAGAGATCAATCACATGCAGGCTGCTGAGTTTTGACTCCAGGAGGATTTCCCTTCCTTTCTTCCCATCAGGGTCACACCTGAGTGGGGCTGTTGCGCCACAGCTCGGCCTCCAGCGACTTCCTGCTTATCATGCGGGTCATCTGCAAGCCATGCTCCCGGGCTTTTTCCCTTATTTGGGGAGCTGGTTGTTGGGAACTCTGCACAAGGCCCTCAGTGTGAGTAGAGGGAGTGCAAGCAACGAGGCAGGAGAAGGCGTTATGGGAAGGTGAGCCTCCCGGGACTCATTCGTGCCTGCGGGACCCACTCCGGTCTGATCTCCTGTGGCCACTGCCCTTTGGAGATGAAGCATTGTCATTGCCTGCCTGACTTTATGGTTGGATGGATCAGATGGCACAGGCCCAGGGTGGGCAGCTCAGGTTGCATGGTCACTTGGGGTCCCACGGTTAGGTGCTCGGACCCTACGAGGAGTCAGTAGTTTAACTTTGCTGAATTAATTGTCAGGTGCCAGGTGCCGCCTCTCAAAAGGTGAGCGGTTATTTGAAGAGAGCATGGCTTTTGCTCCAAAGTGCTAGAAGCTTGTGCTTTTATTCACAGATGGGGCTTGTCGCAGGCTCCGCACAGCATCCCAGTCTGTCAGATACTCAACTCACTCAGACATTTATTTGTTCATTCAACTGCCATGTGTAGTGACTATCGGGTTAATGTAGTGTGCACCCTGTGCTGGGTGCTGGGGCATTCTTGTTCTCAAGACAGAGCCAGTCCAGTGAGGGAAACACTGGCAGCACCGAGGGGCACCACGAAGGGAGCTAGCGATTCGCTCCTCTGTGTAAACGTGTGTTGCTAATCCCACTGATGGCATGTGTTAGGAACATGTGCACAGGTGCATAGGTCCAGGCACACATTTATACATGCGGAAATAGGCATTTCATAATACGTTTCATTACGGCCATGAGTCAGCAGTCAGCGTGCTCTGGTGGAAGGAGCCCTTGACTGGGAGGTAGGAGCTGCAGGTTAAACTCCCCCAGCTCCCTTACATGGTCCCTTGTGCCCTCAGACACGTCCCTGTCCATCACTGGCCTCATACCCATAGAGCACTGGCTCACCCAGCCTGTTCTCTGGGGGCCGCACTTTAGAAAGTGGCTGGGGAGTGCCTGGTGCGCAGTGGGCGCTGTGCAAGTGAGAGCTACCTCAACGGGGACGTGCTTTGTAAACTGGGCCTGGTGCTCTGTGATGAGTGTGACGGTGGTGCCGGCTGTGTGCATGTGCACACACACAGGTTTGTGTCCCGGGAGGCATGCCCTGTGGAGGCGGCCACGTGTCCCTCTGGGCTCCAAGCTGGTGGGCAGGGCCGGGCTGGCTCCAACCAAGACACCCCTGGCTGCAGGGCCTGCCATGGGCCGGGGTCACGCCTCCAGCGGCCTCTGACTCTGCTCTGAGTGGGACATGGGGGAGTCACAAGTCAGAGTCTACCTCCATGGGAGGCTGCCAGTCTGGAGGTAACAGAAAAGGAGCCACTAGGACACGGCCATATGGGTAGCGCCTTGCCTTGGGACCTCCACCTCTCCAGTGGGGGAGCTGAGTACAGGCAGGTAGACCCGGCTTTCAGTTCTGGCTCTGTCTCATCCTGGCCGCCTGCCCTGGGGCCGCTCTCTGCTTCCTCATCCATAAACCGGTGGCAGGAATGCCCACCCCATGGAGCTGTGGTGAAGATGAAGTGAGCCACGCATGGGAAGCAGATGGCACCATGACTGTGCATAGGTGTCCGATAATCGACAATAAATGACAACCATGACAACAACTGTCCTTCCTGCACTTCATTTCCCACCTGTCCCACCCCGCAGCGGTCCTGCCAGAGGAACAATACCTGTGCTAACAAGCCCAGGTGGAGGGCCAGATGCTGTGGAAATGGATCCCTTTATTCAGCCAGCACCCAGAATGTGCAGGTCACTGTCCTGGGCTGGGGAGGAGAGACTCAGGCCAAGAGAGCCACACAAGGGCCAGAACTGGGAGAGCTGGAGCCCAGGGCATGGCAACCTGCCTGGGAGGGAGGAGAGGATGGGGAGGGCTTCCTGGACCACACCATGGAGCCGGTGCTGGGCCTTGGGAGTGGGGAGGGCAGGAGGGACATGGTTGTGGGTGGAGACAGGGGCTGCCAGTGTGACATCTGTGTTGGGCTGAGGAGGGGAGGAGAGTGATTCAAGGGTGGGTCTCTCAGGGCAGCTGTCTGTGTGACCAGTGATGGTCACCTGCTGACAGAGGGGACAGAGGAGGGCAGTCTAGGTGGGGGAGCTGCACCAGCAAAGGCACAGAGTCATGAGAAAGATGAGGGGACCAGTCGGGCAGGGAGTCACTGTCGTGGAGCAGCTGGCTTGGGGAAGGCCTTGGGTGCCAGGGCCAAGCTCTTAGACCTGCAGAACAGGTGGCATTGGGAGCCATTCGGCGGCTGGGTCAAGACTGAGTGGCTGACAGGTGGGATAGCAGGAGTGATGGAATCTGATTCTACCCCCACCAGGTCTCCCCCACCTCAGGGCCCAGACAGTGGCCACCACTACACCCCCAGCCCAACTGGGACAGCCCAGCCAACCCATCTGGGTGTTTGTGGCCCTCCCTACCTGCTGGCTGTGAGCTGAGAGGTGAGAGCTGCCTCCAGTGCAGCCTCTGAGGTTGTTTGCTCTCACCATGCTGGCAGAGGTGGATGGAGCGGGGTGTGGCGGGGTGCTCACGAGGTAGTAGACTGTGCGGCTCTGGATGGGACCCTGCACTGGTTACCACATAGTGTGTGCCCACGTTGAAGATCTTGATGGAGGACAGGTGGGTGGGCGAGACCCAAGCAGGAGCAAGGGCAGCTCTGGGGCTAATGGTGGGGGGCTCTCTTCGTTACTCCCCACCTGCCCCTCTAAATCCACTCCCCATCCATGCCTGTCCTGCTCTGTGTTTCAGGAGACTGACCCTTGCTGATTGCATCATCTGGACTCCTTGTCCTGCAAGTGAGAGACACTGGCACTGATGGGCAGAGGTCAGAGCGAGAGCTTTCGGGTATTTATTCCTATGCCTCCCTACCTGCTGGGTTGTGCTTTAGGTGTCTTGAGGCTCCCCTAACTCGGGCCATCAGCTCCCGTGGGCAGATCCTCTTCCGTAGCTGTGACTCTTGCCACTTTCTTTTAACTGCCATTGCACCTTGGCCCATCAGGGCTTGGGGTGGTAATGATTTTTGGCAGATACAGTTCCTCCATCTCTGCCCATCCCTTGAGGGTCCTCTAATGCCACCCCTCTGTAAATTAGGTCCTCATGAGTTTACCGTCAGTTTCCCATGGAGTTTGCCATGCGTTTTGGGACAGCATTCTGCCTGACACAAAAGAGAGTGAATGTGAGTGTAAAAAGGATGAATAAATGTGAGTGAGGGAAGGAGTGGGTGAAAGTGATGCCAGGGTATGCATGAATGAATGAGAAAATACGTGTGAATGAGGAATTTATGTGGGAAACTTTCCCTGTTTATTCTGCTGAGTTTGTAGAAGCCACATTGGCCAAATCGTGCTTTTCCCTGGATCCCCAGAGAATGGCAGGACAGTGAGCGCACAGCAAGTACAGGCTCCCTGGAGGACACCGTCTCATGCCCTGGAGGGAAGAGGTGTCCTGCCTGAACAGGCTTGCTTCACATCTCACCCAGAGGTTTTGGAAGGCCAGGCTGGCTACATCAGAATCACAACATGGGCTCCTAGAAACGCAGATTCCTGGAGCCCAGCCTTCAGGGTCTGGTTCAGTAGCATGGGGGTGGGGACCGGGAAGCTGTGTCTTTAACCAGTGTCAGGCGGCCTTGACGTCCAGCCAGGCTGGAGAACCACGGAGCTGGCCTGCTCACCTCATCTGAGAGATGGGAGGACAGGCGCAGAGAAATCCCCAGCGCATGTGTCCACCATATAAAGCTGTTTAGCATTGGAGGTCCCACCTGATTCAACCCTGTTGGCCCAGAGAGGCCCTGTGGTGGACAGCGGATGCAGCACACACAGACAGACACACACTGGAACCAAGTCCCAGCGCTGACACTCCCCTAATGTGGGACCATCAAAGCCAGTCACTCCATTGCTCGACTTCACTTTTCCCATCTGTAAAACGGACGAGACGGCATCTACAGCCCAGGACCACTGTGAGACTCGGAGAGAATTCCTCCCTCCCGATTATGTGGTGCAGAGAAGATTGCGCCATCACCATACTCATTAGCATTAGGTGGCACTCACTGAGATGCAGCTATGGCTCCAAACGCTTTACACGAATGGCCTCGTTTATTTCCCACAAGCACTGCCTGTGCTGTCGATGAGGAGCCAGAGGCTTACAGGGACACACAGCAGCAGCGGGGACCTGGGCCCACAGGCCATCTGAGTCCCTAGGCCTGAACTCTTCAGCCCTAAGCTATAAATGGCAGGTCCCTCCCCCATTCTCCTTAAAGGTTAAAACAGAGGGTCGAACCAATCCTGTGGGGGAGAAAGCAGAACAAAGAGCTCCAAGAGGAAGGAAGCCAAGGGAATGTATGTGAACAGGCGCCTCAGAGAGTGTGGGGCTCCGTGTGCCCCTGAGCTTCCTGACAGCTGTAGCAGGAAGGAGGGGGAGCAGAATTCCCAGTTTCTATTTTCTGGAAGAAAAGGAGGCACAGAGACATTTCTAAATGGACATTTGTCTTGGATTCCAGAGGAGATGATCTCTGTGGCCAGCTCAGCAAACATCCGGGACCAGAGATTCATCTGATTTCATGAGACTCTAAAAGGCTTGTTCTCACACGTGGTGCCCAGAGTCAGAAGGCAGGAAGAAAAGAAGAAATAGCAAATCTGATCCAGAAGACAACCTTGCTAGGCTGCTGTCTCCCGCAGCAGTGGGGGGAAGCGGGGAGACCCAGACCTTGTCTGTGTGTCTGTCTGTCTCCTGGACACACACTGACTGCACTGCCTCTCTGGGAAGAGACGCTGGCTGCTGGTCTACCTCAGGACATGCCATGTCTCCAAAGACTGGGCCCCAGGTTGCATGGGCAGTGAGGCAGGGTGAGGTTACCAGTGAGGATCACACTGCCAGGGCCTGGGAGCTGAGGGCCAGGCTGAGTCTGTCCAGCTGGGCTTGTTGGAGGAGGCAGAGAGGAGCTGACTGTGGGACTGGGAGAGGATCGCAGGGCAGGTGGAAGGCTGTCGTAGGCAGGAGGCGCCAGCGGTTGGCCAGGGGTTACACTTCTCACCCTCCCCAGATAGCACCCCTTACCCCTTGTGCTGCCCTTTCCCTGATTCCTTTGTCTGGCAAGCCCTCCATACAGCCCTGCCCCAATCTTCCCCACTCATACAGGTGAGGTGGATTCACCCCCATCCACCAAGATCGAGAAGGGAGACACCTGTGTTCGAATCACCTACTGCCCGACATTGCAAGACCAGTCAGCCTTCTCCGGCTCAGGCATCATGGCCGACTTCCTGGTGCAGTACGATGTGGTCATGGAGGACATCATTGGAGATGTGCAGGTGACGGGGTCTGGGGAAAGGGGAGAAAGGGTTGGCTCTGGGCTTAGACAGGCCTGAGCAATGACCGGGCCTCTCCAAGTTGTTCACTCTAGTTTCCCTAGGGATACGCGAGAGCTAGCGAACAAGGATACACTGACGTGAAAAGGCAGATGGCTTCAACCTTGGGAGGCACATTGAATCCCCCAAAGGGTTGGAGACCTGGATCTGTCTTCACTGAATCAAGTGCTCAAAGGACCCATCCCTAACTGAAGCAAGTCATAGCCCACTCGAAGACAATCCTTCTGAGAAATGAACCCTTCGCCACTAATTGGGTGCCCATGCTCATGGGCTCTCACGCGTTCTGCAGCTCCTATGCTCTCCTGTGTTCTCTGAGGCTTCCTTGCTCTCTCTTGGCTTTTAACAATCCTTTTTGCTTCAGTGGAGTCATCTGCCTAAACATGGAGCCCTTCAATTCTGAGCTTCCGCACTCATGAAAAACAGCAGAGGTCCCACGCTCTCTCAGACGGGAATGCACAGAGCACTGACCCCAGGGGTCTGGCTTGAGCATGAGGATCGTGGGGCAGCCTGAGACATCTGTTCCCACCCTGCATCTCCCACCACAGGACTCTCAACCCCAGCACATAAACCACCCTCCAGCTGCCCCACACCACACCACACCTTTCTCCAAAGCACCCGAGCCTGCCTCTCGTCTGTGTGAGCATTTGCTCATGGTGGCAGCTGCCCTGAGAATGACTTCTTCCTCCTTGCTCCACTACTCAGCATCCTTGTGTCCCTGAAAGCCTGCCAAAACACCTCCTCCTTGATGACTGCAATCCATCAACAATTCCTTTGTCTGCCCTGGACCAAAAGTGTCCTGTGGTTAAATCTCTTCTCATGCATCATTCATTCATTCATTCATTCATTTGCTGAATGAATATGTGGACTAGGCCAATCCTGTACTCATTGACTCTGACAACTCAGAAGTGAGTCAGATGCAGCCACTCATCTCCCTCTGCCATCTCCCCGTCCTGAAGCAGCCAGATACGCAGAGCCCTGACAGCCATGAATGTTCTAGGTGCTATGTATAAGTCTGTCATGGGTTCTGTGGGGGTGCCAGTGGAGGAGGGTTTCAGGACCATCACCCTAAAGGAGTTGGAATTTAAGTTAGCATGGGAAAAATGAAACAGATGTATCTGCAAGTCGGTCGATAAGGTGACGGGAAAAGCATGTAGAGAGAAGGAACAGAATGTGCAGAGGCACAGCGGTGTGGCTCAGTCTGTTGTGTAGGGGGAGTAGAAGTTATTCTCTTGTCAGGATAGGAGCTGAGGGTACCTTGCCAGCAGGTGGCAGCAGGGGCTTTAACCTGGTGTTCTGCCACGTGGGTGTGTTTAGTTCATGGAGGCATTCCTCTGCTGGTTCACGCTTTACCATTACCACAGCTGCCTGCAGTCAAAATACAGATGGAAGGCATGGGATTAGGCATTGACTAGTACAACCAGGAACTCCCATGCACCGTGAGCCCTGACGCCTGCTGACACCCCACCAGGAGCACTCAGTTCAGCTCCCACTTCCTACTTGAGTGTGCCCTTCATTCAAAGCTCAGCACATCCACCTGCTGGGGATAACTGGGCACCTAATCTCTGTCATACACCTTATTGTGTTGGCCAACGTTGGGAGCTTCAAAGGGTATCACACATACAGCCTACTTACCGTCTCTGGGTGAGACACAGGAACCCAACACGGGCACTAGGGTAGAGGTGTCCCTTCCATGACACACAAGATAGGATGGAAGCCATAATGAAGAGGAAAGGCAGTCCGAGAAGGTTCCCCGGAGGAGACCAAGGCTGACCTGTGTGCTAAGGAATGAATAACAGTGGGCCATGGAAGGCGACCTGTGGGAGGGAAAGGCATTCCAGCGAAGCGGTGGCTGCATGAGAAAAGAAACAGGCTAAGGCTCACCGAGCATGTGTAGGGAATTACAAATAGCTTGGCATTCTGGAGCAGAGATGTGAGATGAGAAACCCAAAGAGCCACGTAGAAGGCTGGAGAGTCCTGCAGGGCAACACAACGAACAAGGCATTTGTCCTGTAGGTGACCAGGGAGCCATGAGAGAAAATGACGTTGCAAGGTCGCGTTTACAGGGTCCCAGATGCTGCCTCTGAGCAGCAATGGATGGGAGAGGCCACGTAGAAGAGGGGAACCTGAGAAAAATGAGGCCTGAGCGTGGGCTTGGTCAGTGAGGGATGAAGAGGAGGGTGGCCTGGAGAAGTATCCAGCAGAGAAAAGCAACAGGAATTGGAGGCTGATTGGCTGCAGGGAATGGGGGCCACCCGAGGATTGAAGGCAACACTGAGATTTGTCTCCAGAGTGACCGTGTGGATGACGGTGCCCGTGACTGGGAAGGCATACAAGGGCCACGTGGGGGCAGGACAACGAATTCACTGTTTGGGCAGGATGCATGGGAGGCTTCTTGAGACAAAGCAGGGCACAGGTCCAGCAGTGAGCGTGTACCCACTGGTGAGGGGCAATTGCGGGAGCCCTAGATGGGGGAAGAGATTCGGAGTCACTGGTAGGGGTCCTGTGGTGGAAGCCAAGCGACAGAGGGAGGTCACCCGGGGAGCGTGTGTGGAGCCAGAAGGGAAGATCCCTCAAGGCGCAGCTGAGGTGGAACGGCCTGATCCAGCAGCTGTGGATCCCCTCGGCCGCCCCATCGACTGCACACAGCCTACCCAGAGCCCCAGTCCCCAGCAGTTCACTCCACTGAGCTGCACCAGCATGATCATTTTCTTCTCATGCTTTGACCTGACAAATATTGGGAAGCACTGCGAGGGGAGTGGACAGACAGAGGCGGTGGAGAATAAGGAGAGCTCGCTGTCGCAGATGGCAGCGAAAAACACCTTTTGAAGACAGCATTTGTCATCCATGTTCAACTGTGACGTACATGGGTGGGGGAGGCAGTCCCAAGACACTCAAAATACAGCCATTGGGTTTGTGTGTTTTAGTAAAGTTGTTATTTTTCACTTTTGTGGGGACACGGTAGGTATATGTATGTATTTACGGGGTAAGTGAGATGTTTTGGTACAGGCATGTGATCCGTAATAATGGCATCACGGGGTACCCATCCCCTCAAGCATTTGTCCCTGTTTTACAAACAATCCAGATATACTCTTTGACTTATTTTTAAATGTACAATTAAATTATTGTTGACTGTAGTCACCCTGTCATGCCATCAAATACTCTTATTCGTTATTTCTCACTTTTCTTTGTACCCATTAACCATCCCTGCCTTCCCCCGATCTCCCCACTACCCTGTACCCCCCAGCCCCTGGTAACCAATCTTCTACTCTCTACCTCCATGAGCTCAACTGCTTTCATTTTTTAGATCCCACTAATGAGTGGGATCTCATGTGATCCCCCCAAATCTCATGTGAGATTTGCGTTCGTGTGCCTGGCTTATTTCATGTAACATAATCATCTCCAGTTCCATTCTTGTTGTTGCAAATGACAGGATCTTATTCTTTTTTTACACCCGAATAGTACTCCATTGTGTGTATGTACCACGTTTTCTTTATCCATTCATCTGTTGATGGACATTTACGTTGTTTCCAAGTCTTGGCTATTGCGAACAGACTGTGATCAAAAGGAGGGTGCACATATCTCTGGGATATACTGATTTTCTTTCTTTTGGGAGTGTACCCACCAGTGGAATGGCTGGATTGTATGATGAAGCTCTAAGTTTTAGTTTATTGGAACCTCCACACTGTTCTCCGTACAGTTGTACTAATTTCCATGCCCACCAACAATGTATGGGCTTCCCTTTTCTCCACATCCTCGCCAGCATTTCTTATTGCCTGTCTCTTGGGTAGAAGCCATGTTAGCTGGGGTGAGATGATATCTCATTGTAGTTTTGATTTTCACTTCTCTGATGATCAGTGACGGGTACCTTGTCATATGACTGTTTGCCATTTGTATGTCTTCTTTTGAGAAATATCTATTCACATCTTTTGCCCTTTTTTGATTGTGTTTTTATGTTTTTTCTTATGGAGTTGTTTGAGCTCCTTATATATTCTGGTTATTCATCCCTGGTGAGATGGGTAGTTTGAAAATATTTAGTCCCATTCTGTGGGTTGTCTCTTCACTTTGTTGATCATTTCCCTTGCTGTGCGGAAGCTTTTTAACTTGATGTAATGCCATTTGTCCACTTTTAGTATGGTTGCCTGTGCTTACTGGGCATTATTCAAGAAATTTTTGTCCAGACCAATGCCCTGGAGATTTCCCCAAGGTTTTCTTGTAGTATTAATAGCATCATAGTTTGAGGTCTGGGATTTCAGTCTTTCATCTATTTGGATTTGGTTTTTAGATATGGTGAGAGAGAGGTCTAGTTTCATTCTTCTACATATGGATAGCCAGTTTTCCCAGCACCATTTATTGCAAAGACTGTTCATTCCCCAGTGTATGTTCTTGGCACATGTGATGAAAATCAGTTCACTATAGATTAGTGTATTTCTGAGTTCTCTATTCTTTTCCATAAGTCTATGTGTCTGTTTCTCTCCCAGTACCAATCTGTTTTTGTTGCTATTGCTCTGCGGTATAATTTGAAGTTACGCAATGTGATTCCTCCAGTTTTGTCCTTTTTGGCTTAGGATAGCTTTGTCTATTCTGGGTCTTTTCTGGTTTCATTTAAATTTTAGAATTGTTTTTTCAATGTCTGTAAAGAATGTCTTTGGGATTTTGATTAAGGTTGCTTTGAATCTGTAGATTGCTTTGAGTAGTATGGACGTTTTAACAGTATTGATTCTTCCAATCCATGAATATGGAATATCTTTTCATTTTTTGTGTGTGTCCTCTTCAATTTCCTTTAACAGTGTTTTATACTTTTCATTATAGAAATGTTTCACTTCTTTGGTTAATTCCTAGTACTTAATTTTATTTGTGCCTATTATAAATGGGATTTCTTTTCAAATTTCTTTTTCAGATTGTTCACTGTTGACATATACAAATGCTAGTGATTTTGTTTTGTTGATTTTGTACCCTGCAACTCTACTGCATTTGTTTATCAGTTCTAATATTTTTGTAGGATCTTTAGGGGTTTCCAAGTATAAGATCACGTCATCTGCAAACAAGGATAACTTGACTTCTTCCTTTCCAATTCAGATGTCCGTTACTTCTTTTTCTTGTCTGATTGCTCTAGGTAGGCCTTCCAGTATTTTGTTGAATAATAGTGGTGAAAGTGGGCATCTGTGTCATGCTTCAGACCTTAGGGGAAAGGCTTTCAGTTTTTCCCCACTCGGTATGATACTAGCTGTGGGTCTGTCATATATGGCTTTTATTATGTTGAGGTATGTTCCTTCTATTCCCAGTGTTTTGAAGGTTTTTGTCATGAAGAACTGTTGAGTTTTATTTAATGCTTTTCCAGCATTAATTGAAATGATCATATGGTTTTTGTCCTTCAGTTGATATAATATATCACATTGCTTTGCATATGTTCACCCATCCTTACATCCCAGTGATAAATCCCACTTGGTTATGATGATCTTTTGAATGTGTTATTGAGTTCAATTTGCTAGTATTTTGTTGCAGATGTGTGCATCCATATTCATCAGAGTCATTGGCCTATAGTTTTCATTTTTTGATATGTCTTTGTCTGGTTTCAGTATCAGGGCAATACTGGTCATGTAGAATGAGTTTGGAAGTATTCCATCATCCTCTATTTTTTGGAATAGTTTGAGTAGGGTTGGTATTAGTTCTTCTTTAACTGTTTTGTAGAGCTGCGTGCTGTGGCTCACGCCTATAATCCTAGCTCTTAGGGAGGCAGAGGCGGGAGGATAGCTTGGGCCCAGGAGTTCGAGACTTGCCTGGGCAATATAGCGAGACCTCATTCTCCACAAAAAGAAAAACAACAAAAAGACAAAAATAAACAACAACAACAAAAATAAGCATAAGTGTGTTGTAGAATTCAGCCATGAAGCCATCAGGTCCTGGCCTTTCTTTACTGGGATACTTTTTACCATAGCTTTGATCCTGTCATGTGTTATTGTTCTGTTTGTGCTGTGAATTTCTTCATGCTTCACTCATGGTAGGTTGTACATGTCTAAGAATTTGTCCATTTGTTCTAGATTTTCTTTTTGTTAATTTAACTTTTATGTTCAGAGGTAGACATGCAGGTTTGTTATATAGGTAAATGTGGGTCATGGGGGTTTGTTGCACAGATTATTTTGTCACCCTGGTATTAACCCTAGTACCCATTAGTCATTATTAGTTTTTATTTATTTATTTATTTATTTTGAGATGGAGTTTAGCTCTTGTTGCCCAGTCTGGAGTGCAATGGTGCAATCTTGGCTAAATGCAACCTCACCTCTTGGGTTCAAGTGATTTTCCTGCCTCAGCCTCCCAAGTAGCTGGGATTACAGGCACCTGCCACCATGCCCAGATAATTTTTTTTCTTTTTTTTTTTTTTGTATTTTTAGTAGAGACAAGGTTTCACTATGTTGGCCAGGCTGGTCTCGAACTCCTGACCTAAGACAATCACCCGTCTCGGCCTCTCAAAGTGCTGGGATTACAGGCGTGAGCCACCGTGCCCAATAACATTAGTTATTTTTGTTTGTTTGTTTTGAGACAGAGTTTCACTATTGTTGCCCAGGCTGGAGTGCAATGGTGCAACCTTGGCTCACGGCAACCTCGGCCTCCTGGGTTCAAGCGATTCTCCTGCCTCAGCCTCCCGAATAGCCGGGATTACAGGCATTCGCCATTATCCCCAGCTAATTTTGTATTTTTTGTAGTGTCAAGGTTTCTCCATGTTGGTCAGGCTGGTCTCAAACTCCCAACCTCAGGTGAGCCGCCTGCCTCGGCCTCCCAAAGTGCTGGAATTACAGGTGTGAGCCACCACGTCTGACCCCATTAGTTATTTTTCCTGATTCTCACTCTCCTACCACCCTCCACCCTCTGACAGGCCCCAGGGGGTGTTGTTCCCCTCTACGTGTCCATATGTTCTTATCACTTAGCTCCCACTCATAATTGAGGACATGCAGTATTTGGTTTTCTGTTTCTGTGTTAGTTTGCTAAGGATAATGACCTCCAGCTTCTTCTCTGTTCCTGTTAAAAACAATCTCATTGTTTTTAATGGTTGCATACTATTTCATGGTGTATATATACCATATTTTCTTATCCAGTCTATCATTGATGGAAATTTAGGTTGATTCCTTGTTTTTGCCATTGTATATAGTGCTGTGATGGACATACATATGCATGTGTCTTCATAATAAAAAAACGTATGCCCCTTTGATTATATACCCAGTAATGGGATTGCTGGGTCAAATGTTATTTCTGATTTTAGGTTTTTGAGGAATCGCCACACTGTCTTCCATAGTGGTGGAACTAATTTACACTCTCATCAACAGTGTTTAAGCATTCTGTTTTCCCTGCAACCTTGCCTACATCTGTTGTTTTTGGACTTTTTAGTAGTAGGCATTCTGACTGGTTGTGAGATGATATCTCATTGTGGTTTTTATTTGTGTTTTTCTAATGATCAGCAATGTTGAGCTTTTTCTTCATATGATTGTTAGCTGCATGTATGTCTTCTTCTGAGAAGTGTCTGTTCATCCCTTTCCTTATTTTTTAATGTGGCTGTTTGTTTTTTCTTGTAAATTTGTTTAAGTTCCTTATAGATGCTGCATATTAGAACTTTGTCAGATGCATAGTTTGCAAACATTTTCTTACGTCTGTTCACTATGTTGATAGTTTCCTTTGCTATTTAGAAGCTGTTTAGTTTAATTGGATCCCACTTGTCCCTTTTTGCTTTTGTTGCAACTGCTTTTGGCAACTTCATCATGAAATCTTTACCCTTTCCTATGTCCAGAAGCCTAGGTTGTCTTCCAGGGTTTTTATAGTTTTAGGTTTTACATTTAAGTTTTTAGACCATCTTGAGTTCATTTTTGTGTATGGTGTGAGGAAGGGGTGCAGTTTCATTTTTCCACAAATGGCTTGCCAGTTATCCCAGCACCATTTACTGAATAGGAAATGCTTTCCTCACTGCTTCTTTTTGTCAGGTTTGTCAAAGATCAGATAGCTGTACGTGTGTGGCCTTATTTCTGGGTTCTCTATTCTCTTCTAGATTTTCTAACTTATTGGCATATAATTGCTCATAGTAGGCACTAATGATCCTTTAAATTTCTGCAGTGTCATTTTGTAATGTCTACTTTTTCATCTCTGATTTTATTTATTTGGATCTTCTCTTTTTTTAGCTGGTCTGGGTAGAGATTTGTCAATTTTGTTGAACTTAAAAAAAACTCTTTTTGTTTCCTTGATCTTTTGTATTCTTTTCTTCTTTTCAATTTCTTTATTTGTGCTCTAATCCTTATTATTTGTTTTCCTCTACTAGTTTTGGATTTAGTTTGCTCTTGCTTTTTTAGGTCCTTAAGATGCATCATTATGTTGTTTACATTTTTCTTCTTATATGATGTAGGCACTTGTAGCTATAAAGTTCCCTCTGAGTCCTGCTTTTGCTGTATCCCACAGGTTTTGGTATATTGTCTCTCCATTGTCATCTGTTTTGAGAAATTTTTCAATTTCCTTCTGAATTTCTTCATTGACCCACTGTTCATTCAGGAGCATGTATTTCTATAGCTTCCAAACTTCCCCTTGTTATTGATTTCTAGTGCTATTCCATTGTGGTCAGAGAAGATGCTTGATGGTATTCAATTGTTTTGAATTTTCAGACTTGTTTTGTGACCTAATATATGGTGTATCTTTGAGAATGAACCATGTGCTGAAGAAATGAATGTATATTCTGCCACCATTGGATGAAATGTTCTGTAAATATCTGTTAGGTTTCTGGTCTATAGTGCAGACTAAGTCTGATGTTTCCTTGTTGATTTCTGTCTGGAGGATGTCCAGTGCTGAATGTGGGGTCTTGAGGACTCTAGCAATTATCATGTTGGGGTCTGTCTCTCTCTTTAGCTCTAATAATATTTGCTTTATGTATCTTGGTTCTCCAGTGTTGGGTACACATATTTTCACAATTGTTATATCCTCTTGCCAAATAGACCCTTTTATCATCATCAGACCCCTTCTTTGTCTCTTCTTGAAGATAATGTCTCTGTATAGCTCCTCCTCCTCTTTTCTTTCTTTCTTTTTTTTGTTTCCATTGGCATGGAATATCATCATCCATCCCTTTATTTTTAGTCTATGTGTGTCTTTATAGATGAAATGTTTTTCTTATAGGCAACAGATAAGTGGATCTTATTTTTTTTTAATCCATTCAACAACTCTATGTCTTTTGATTGGAGAGTTTAGCCCATTTACATTCAAGGTTATTATTGACAAGTAAGGACTTATTCCTGCCATTTTGTTATGGGTTTTTCTATTTTTTGTGGTCTGCTCATCCTTCTTTTTTTCCTTCCTGTCTTCCTTTTAGCAAGGTGATTTTCTTTGGTGATATGATTCAGTTTCTTACTTTTTATTTTCTGTGTATCCGTTGTATGTTTTTTGTTTTGATGTTACCATGACACTTGTAAATACTATCTTATAAACCGTTATTTTAAGCTGATAACAACTTACCACTATTTGCACTAACAAACAAAAAACTAATAAAAACTCTATGCCTTAACTTCGTCCTTCTGCTTTTTATCTCTTTGTTTCTATTTATATCTTCTTGTGCTGACTATGTCTTGAAAAGTTGTTTAGTTAGTACTTTTGATTAGGTCATCATTTAGTCTTTCTACTTAGCATGAGCGTGGTTTACATGCCTCTGTTACAGTGTTATAATATTTTGTGTTTTTCTGCGTACTTACTATTACCAGTAAGTTTTATACCTTCAGGTGATTATTTATTACTCAGTAATGGTTTTTTCTTTCTGATTCAAGTACTCCTTTTAGTATTTCTTGTAGGACAGGTCTGGCATTTATGAAATCCCTCAGCTCTTTTTTGTCTGGGAAACTCTTTATTTCTCCTTCATGTTTGAGAGATATTTTCTCCAGATATAGGATTCTAGGGTGAAAGTAGTTTTTCCTTCAACATTTTAAATGTCATGACACTAAAGCCTGCTGACAGAAATATTGGAGATGTATTGTCTGTTATTTAGGATTCTTTCTTTCTCCTTGACCTTTGGGAGTTTGATTATTAAATGCCTCAAAGTTGTATTTTTTGGGTAAAATCTACTTGGTGTTCTATTGCCTTCTTGTATCTGGATATTGATGTCTTTCTCTGGGTTTGGGAAGTTCTCTGTTATTATCCCTTTGAATAAACTTTCTACCCTACCCCTATCTCTTTCTCTATTTCCTCATTAGGGCCACTAACTCTTAGATTTGCCTGTCTGTGGCTATTTTCTAGATCCTGTAGACAGGCTTGATTGCTTCTGATTCTTTTTTCTTTTGTCTCCTCTGACTGTTTACTTTCAAATAGCCTATCTTGTAACTCACTAATTGTTTTATCTGCTTGAACAAGTCTGCTTTTAAAAGACTGGTACAGGCCAGGCACAGTGGCTTATGCCTGTAATCCCAGCACTTTGGGACACGGAGACAGGTTGACCACTTGAGGCCAGAACTTTGAGACCAGCCTGAACAACATGATGAAACCCTGTCTCTACTGAAAATACAAAAGTTAGTCAGGCATGGTGGCGCATGCCTGTAATCCCAGCTACTCAGGAGGCTGAGGCAGGAGAATCACTTAAACCCAGGAAGCAGAGGTTGCAGTGAGCCAACATCATGCCACTGCACTCCAGCCTGGGTGACTGAGGGAGACTCCGTTTAAAAAAAAAAAAAAAATTAAAAGATTCTGGTGTATTCTTCAGCATGTCAATTGCATTTTCCAGAATTTCTACTTGGTTCTTTAAATTATTTCAATCTCTTTGTTACTTTAATCTGATACAATTCTGAATGCCTTCTCTGTGTTATCTCAAATTTCTCTGAGTTTCCTCAACACATCTATTTTGAATTCTCTGTCTGAAAGGTCACATATCTCTATTTCTTCAGAATTGGTCCCTGGTAACTTACTTAGTTCATTTGGTAATGTCATGTTTTCCTGGATTATCTTGATACTTTTAGATGTTCTTCTGTGTCTGGGCATTGAAAAGTTAGGTATTTATTATTGTCTTCAGAGTATGTCTTGTTTGTACCCATCCTTCTTGGGAAGACTTTCCAGATATTCAAATGTAAGTACATGTTGTGATCTAAGCTATATCTGCTTTACGGGGCACCCCAAGCCTAGTAATGCTGTGGTTCTTGCAGATTCATAAAAGTATTGTTTTGATGGTCTTGGACAATATCTGGGAGAATTCTTTCCATTACTAGGCAGAGAATGGAGAGAATTCTCCCAACCATTGAGAGGAATACTCTCCATTACTTGCTTCCCTTACTTTCTTCCAAACAAACAGTCAGTCTCTCTCTCTCTCTCTCTCTCTCTCTCTCTGTCTGTTGGGAGCCACCTGAAGCTGGGGTGGATTGACACAAGCACTCCTGTGGCCACCACCACTATGACTGAGCTGGGTCAGACTTGAAGCCAGCGCAGTACTGGGTCTCACCCAAGGCCTGCTGTAGCCACCTCCTGGATTCTGCCTCTGTTTAATCAAAACCTTGGGGCTATACAATCAGAAAGCATCAAAACCAACCAGGCTTGCATCCTTTGCTTTGGGATAGTGAGTTCCCTCCGGCCCTAGATGGATCCAGAGGTGCCATTCAGGAGCCAGAGACTAGAGTCAAACACCTTAGAATTTTACCTAGTGTTCTATTGTCCTGCTGCTAAACTGGCAGTCAAACCACAAAATACAGTTCTTCCCACTCTTCCCTTCCTTTTTCAAAGGCAGAAGCACCTCACCTCATGGAAACTGCCACTACAGGCTCACAAGGAGTATTGACAGACTACCACCAATGTTCCCTTAAGGCCCAAAGGCTCTTCAGTCAGCTTGCAGTGTATGCTGCCTATTCTTAGCCTCAACTTTCAGGGCAGTAGGCGCTTCTCTGGACTAGGGCAGGCCAAGAAGTTGGATTCTAGACCATCCAAGAGCCAATGCCTAGAATCTAGGACCCCAAGAGCCTGCCTGGTGCCCTATACCTTTGTGGTCAAGCTGATACTTAAGCTTCCTGGCAACGTATCATTTACTTTTTCCTCTGCTTTTGTAAAGCAAATCCCACCACAATAGCCACCACAGCTTGGAATGTGCATCACCTGAATCCAACAAGTCTCAAGAGTCTCACCCAAGGCCCTCAATGTAGTACCTGGGCATTACTGCTGGTTATTCAGGGCCCAAGGGCTCTTATATTTAGCAGGCAAAGAACACTACCAGAACTGGGTCCTTCCCTTCAAGGCAGCAGGGAAGGACTTCCTTCTGGCCCAGTGTGTGTCTGGAAATGTGGTTTGGGAATTAGAGCCTGGAAAGGGGGCTTCACAACTCTGACTGGTGTCCTATCCTGCTGCGGCTGAGCTGGTATACAAGATAATAAGACGAAGTCTTTTCCATTCTTCCCTCTCCTGTCCTCAAGCAGAATGAAGTGGTCTCTTTTGGAGCCACAAGTTGTGGAGCCTGGGGTTAGAGGAGGGGTGGTGCCAGCACTCCCTTAGCTGCCCCAGCTGGTGTCTCAGTAGGTTATGTGCCCGCTAAGTGCACTGTCTCTGGGCCCAGTTCAGCACTAAACCCCTCCTAGGAGTTGCAGTCCTTGTGCTTTGACTGTCTTTCAAGTTTATTTAGAGCACTAGAACACTTTAGCCCATGGTGGCAAGACTTGCAGGAACTCAAGGGCCAACTGCTGACATGCTGATATGCTGACATGGGTAATTCACCTGTAGCTAGGGCTGTTTTGAATGCTCCCTCGATATGCAGGCATCAATCAAGTTTGGTTTAGTTTTTTTTACTGCTCTAACAGGACAACACTGAGGTCCAATGCCTCACAATAGCTGCATTTTCCCTCCCCTAACACACAGAAATGCCCTTGCACACTGTGCCTCCTCCGCTGGGGGCAGAGGTGGAGGGTGGGGTGGGGGTGGTGTCAGCAACTCAAGACTGTTCTTTCTACCACTTCAGTGCCTCTTTCATTGATATCACATTAAAACCAGGTACTGAGGTTTTGGTTCTTTGGAAGGTGCTTTTTTGTGAGTAGATGGTTGTTAATTGGTGTCCTCCCTGGGGGAACAATCAGTGGAACTTTCTATTCCACCATCTTACTTCACCCCTCTCCCAGCCATTGAGCTTGGAGGAAGCTAGTCACAGTTGCCTTTAGTGAGGGAAGTGTCTAAGTGGGATGGGCACGGTAGCCAGCCTGCGGTGGTCCCCAGGAGTGATCTGCATTTGAGCCCATTGAGGGTGCCCACTTTCTCAGCCTGTGATGCTTCAGGGAAAAAAGAGGCTAAAGAGAAGTTTGGGAGTGGATTGGGGTCAAGAGCTAGTTTTAGCGGATGGAAAAGACAAGAATATTCTATATTCCAAGTAAGACCTAGTGGGGTACATGTTAAAGGGGGTTGGAGAGAGGGGACCTGAGGAGTACTGGTAGGGCTGGGCACTTGGTGTGAGTGGGGTTCAAGGCAGGACCTCCTTGTCCTTAGGCTGAGGGAGGAGGTATGTGGGAATGTGGACCCTGTACAAGGGTGGGGTGAGCAGTCAAAATGTCCCTGGCCCCGTGCTCTTAATTTTCTTCCTGAGTCAGGTGGGTGGGATGGAATGACTGCTGAGGTGACTGGGAGAGGTTGGTGAGCAGGGTCCTGCCCCTGAGTTATGTGATAGAGAGTGGAGACCCCGGTGGGCATGGGATCAGGGAAAGGTAGGCATGATTTTCCCAGGAGCTCTCAGTGGCCCAGGTGTGGGAAGTGTGCAGAGGCCACTGGGTTCTGCTCTTAGCTTGGGCAGCTGTAATGTGGGTGCCGCAGGCCTTTTGGAACTGTACCAGGGTGCCAGGATTAGTGGAGACAGAGGCTGCAATTGCACACGTGAATTAATTCAAAGGCCAGGGTGGAGGGGGAAGAGCAGGATGTCCTCCCGTCTCTTCTTTCCCCCTGAGAGGGAAGAGGCGATGTCCGGCCTTGTGGTCAGAGTGTGCCTGAAGGGCAGAGAGGAGCACAAGCCTGTGACCCTGCGCAGAGCCGGTTTCAGCTTCACAGGAGCACAGGGAGCACAGACCCTCGGCCAGCACAGACATCCCCGAGCTGAACAGAGACAGATCCTAAGAGGCCTTCCCAGCCCCCCTCCCCTTCCCTCAGCTGTCCCAGCCCCCAGTCTCTGCAGAGGGAGGAATGGAGTGGGGGAGGGGAGTCGGCAGCCAATCACATCCAGGACAGCCCAAGGCATCTGTACCTGGAGTAACCAATCCCCTCTGAATAAACAGCGCACTCTGCTTGGGCTTCCTCCTCCTCTCCCTGTTCTGCCCAGCAACAGCAGAAAGGAGGTTTTAGGAGGAGAGGGAGGCCTTGCAACTCCCAGCCCCTGGCAGCAAAGAGCTGGGCCCCAGGCTCACTCTTTACGGGGAGGTTAAAACAATACTTGGAGTTCCTGCAGCTCAGGCAAAATATCCCTAGGGACTCTCTAGGCTGTGCAAGCCCAACTCTCTCACAGACAGGAACTCATATATTACAGAGATCCTAATCCTTGGAATCCTGGGCTACATGCCAGTCTCATTCCCTCCATAGCTGTGGGGCAGGCCCCGGGATGAAGGTCTGAATAGCAGAGACACAGTTCTAGTGAAGGAGATGGGCAGTGAGCAAACAGTCACACCCATGCCTGTTTAAAAAGTGAGAAGTCCTGGGAAGCAAACCTCAGAGTGTTATGCAGGAGAATAAGAGGGGACCTGACTTAGATTGGCTTTCACAGTCCTTTTTGGTTTTAATTCTTTTGTCCAGATTTACGATGGCTATTTCGTTCACTACTTTGCCCCTAGAGGCCTTCCACCTATGGAGAAGAATGTGTTTTTTGTTATTGACGTAAGCGGCTCCGTGTTTGGTACCAAGATGAAACAGGTAAGAAGGATCCTGGAACCCTTTCTTAGTGCTAGTATCAGAAGGCCCAGAAATCAGTCAGTGTGGTAACAATGGGATCCTGGGAGCAGAGATCCCATCATCCCATGACTCTTTAGTCTTACAGACTTGAGCCTACCCTATGGTCCTGGTATCTTACCTAACAGGAGCCTGTGGACCTGGAGCCATAGAGTTCTAAGAACATTGACACATTGGTCTGTGGGGACTGAAACCGTTGAGACCCTCAACCACAAAAGCCCAAGGTCATAGAGGACCCTCAAGCTAGAACACCTTGGGATCCTAGAATCCAAAAGTAAGAAAACCTNCTGTTTAAAAAGTGAGAAGTCCTGGGAAGCAAACCTCAGAGTGTTATGCAGGAGAATAAGAGGGGACCTGACTTAGATTGGCTTTCACAGTCCTTTTTGGTTTTAATTCTTTTGTCCAGATTTACGATGGCTATTTCGTTCACTACTTTGCCCCTAGAGGCCTTCCACCTATGGAGAAGAATGTGTTTTTTGTTATTGACGTAAGCGGCTCCGTGTTTGGTACCAAGATGAAACAGGTAAGAAGGATCCTGGAACCCTTTCTTAGTGCTAGTATCAGAAGGCCCAGAAATCAGTCAGTGTGGTAACAATGGGATCCTGGGAGCAGAGATCCCATCATCCCATGACTCTTTAGTCTTACAGACTTGAGCCTACCCTATGGTCCTGGTATCTTACCTAACAGGAGCCTGTGGACCTGGAGCCATAGAGTTCTAAGAACATTGACACATTGGTCTGTGGGGACTGAAACCGTTGAGACCCTCAACCACAAAAGCCCAGGGTCATATAGAACCGTCAAGCGAGAGCACCCTGGGATCCTAGAATCCAAAAGTAAGAAAACCTCAGGCCACAGAGACTCTCATTCTTCCTGAGGTCACAGGGTTTTGGGTTTGATAATTTTTAAATTTTACTTTAAAGGCCTAAAGGTATAGAGTACCAGCATTATAGAATTAGCAACCATGGAGTCAGGAGCCATGACGATTTTAATCTTGTTGCACTTCTACTACTGTGCCCATGGATCAGAGTTTTGAGGCCGTAGACCAAGGAGTCTTTGACTTTATCCCCTGAATCCATAAAGTTCTGCAAGCAGCATTTCATACCATAATATTCCGGAGCTTTTGGTTCAGGTGTCCTGTGATTTTATAGCTTTTGTTCCTTAATCTTCCAACCACAGAGGCCTTGGGGCTTAAGTCTCAGTTTGTTTTACCAGAGTGGGGCAACCTGAGGAAAAAAGGGTAGTTCTCCAAGTCAGCTCCCAAGGCCCAGTGTAGGGGGAGGGATTGCCCCAACTCCAGCCCTTTCTAGCCTCCTTGCCCCACTCAAGAGGGGTAAAATCTCAGAAGCCCTTGTGAAGTTTCTACACCAGGGACACCAATTCATTAAAAGACTGAGACCTCCTCATAAGAGTACAGAATGTTTCCTCTCACTCCACAACTGGGCCCCTCTACAATAATAGAATGTTACAGCTGATAGAACTACAAGTCCTACACCGTGTTTAAGAAAATGTTCCAAGGGAAAACCAAAGATGATAACAGAAATCATGGGAGCAAGAAGAGAGTAGAGTGAAATATTACAAATGTTGTAGGGCTAAAAGTAGAAAGACAGCTGGTGTGCTTGTATTAATGCTAGAACAAATATATTTTGAATGAAGGGATATTACCTTATATAAATAAGAATATTTTTAATGATAAAGGGATCAATTCAGTGGTAAGATGTGTTTATAAATTTGTATTCACCCCCATCAATAGTTGAAATATGTAAAACAAAAATTGACAGAAATAAAAGGATAAATGAGCAAAACTGCAGTCATAAGTAATTATTTTAACATAATTCAGTAACTGAGAAAGCAGTTTAGTCAACAAATTTTTAAGGATATAAGTAATTTGAACAATAATATTTAACAGTTTGACATAAATGATACTCATGGGCCGCTGCATAGTATGATAACAGAGCTCACCTTCTTTTCGTTTTTCATTTTTGACAAATAAAATTGTACATATTTAAGGGATACAACAGGATGTTCTCAAATATGTATATGTGTGAAATGGCTAAATCAAGCTGTTTAACATATGCATTACATCACATCATTTCCTAGTGGTGAGAACACTGAAAATGTACTCTTAGCAATTTTCACATATTCAGTACATTGTCATTAAGTATATATCACTGTATTGTACAATAGATCTTTTGAACTCCTTCTTCCTGTCTAAATGAAATTTTGTATACTTTGAACAACATCTTCTAATCCCCCACCTCTCCAGACCTTGGTAACCACCATTTTACTCTCTACTTCTATGACTTTCACTATTTTTTTTTTTTAAGTGAAAGAAAGTTTATTAAGAAGGTAGAAGAATACAAGAATGGCTACTCCATAAGCAGAGCAGTCCCTAGGGCTTGCTGGTTGTCCATTTTTATGGTTATTTCTTGATAATATGGTAAACAAGGGGCGGATTATTCATGCCTCCCCTTTTAGACCATATAGGGTAACTTCCTGACATTGCCATGGTGTTTGTCAACTGTCATGGCCCTGGTGAGAATGTAGCAGAGAGGAGACCAGAGGTTACTCTTGTGGCCATCTTGGTTTTGGTGGGTTTTGGTCACCTTCTTTACTGCAACCTATTTTATCAGCAGGTCTTTATGACCTGTGTCTTGGGCCTACCATCCAGTGACTTAGAATGCCTTAACCATCTGGGAATGCAGCCTATTGGTTCTCGGCGTCATTTTACCCAGCTCCTATTCAAGATGGGGTTGCTCTGGTTCACCTGCCTCTGTTTTATAAAAGAACCCTTAATCCTAAGGGTTGCAGAGGGACAAAGATCCATCCTCTGTAAATTCTTCAGGCTGAATAGGGGCAATGACACTCCTGCCTAGCTATTAGGGTCTCTTGTGTTCAGGGTAGAGAGGAGCTCAGCCAGCAAGCATTGGTATGGTGAGGACCATTCATGACTCTTGGTGATATCTGGAAGATTAATAATTGTTCAGTTTAAGAAAACATTCAGTAAGCTTACTCTGCATTCCTACCTGAAGAGTATAACAGCAATATATTCCACAAGAGTAAAGCAAAATAAGTACAGTTATCCCAAGTAAATTAGAAGGCTTTTCATGAACTGGGCAACTGTTGGAACCAAGTTGATATGGGGTTGCTAGATGATTCTGATATGTGCCCAGGATTAGACTATTGATCCAGATTTTTACACTACTCATCCCTCATGTTTCTTCTGAGCAGCAGTCAGAGATCACTGGTTTGTTCACAGGAATAAGTAAGGTTAGCCTAAATTCCAGAAAATAACTTAAAAACAATTGATGAGACTAGAATTTAATAACAAGTGTACCACAGTCCTTGAAACATAATAATTTATCTCTCTAGTTTCCCATTTTTACTAGAGACAAATTAAGATAAGACCAATTTGCTTTATTATACTAGGTCTGATTATTTGTATAAAGTGCAGCAAGAAAAATTATTTTTCATATAAGCTTTTTGTAAACTGGCCTTGATGGAACTTTGTTCCATAGACGGAATCTGAGATAAGACTTTTTAAAAGCCAAGCCCAGCCATGGGTTTGCACCCTCAAATACCTATGAGCTGAATAAGTTCTCCTCTTGTGGTCCCAAGACAACTTGGGGCTCCTGTACCTGTTAGAAAGTGGCATTCTTTACTTACCACGGGTCAGACACCCTGTACAGGGACTATAGAGGCAAGGTATGAGGCAACCACTGACCCCAAAAGGCTTTTATTGGCTTTACAAGTCAAGTTTGATTTCTTAAAGGAAAGCATCCCATTCCAATCGAAGCTCTGGTAAAATAACTGATTTCTCCAATTGTGTCCTGTTGGAAAAGAAAACAGATTCTTTTTGCACTTATACATATAACTATACTGCCATAAATTAAGAATACTCACAACTAGTTTTCAAATTCTGGAGATATCAGGTAGAAACAAATAAACCCAAAATTTTGTTCACAGAAGTATACTTTACTGTATTGCTAAAAGCTGTAAATAGCTCACAATAAAAGTTTCCTTGACTCTGAAAAACAAAACAAAGGATTAGCAATGTTTTAAGCAAAGTTAAAAATATTACTTCAGACTATTTTAGTTTACTTGATGCAGTTAACTCCTGTTCTGCTTCGTATTTGTGAACATTTCAGCTCTCCATGAGAGCTCTGAAAGTTGTTTCCTCTATTCTAATGTCACAATTTTCAAACTTATCAGAAATCTGCATGTAAGAACACCTGTTAGAATCCTATAGCTGCTTATAAATCATCCTTTGAAGAAGATTAAAACAAATCGATAATTGTCTGTGGATGAGAAAAAGTCCTAGGACAGCCATAGTCAAAAACATGATTGACAGAGAAATTTGGTTACCTCTGTAGCATACAATGATTTTATGTAACAGTTATTAATAACACACACTAAGTTATATCAGAATTATAGGAGTTTCTCATGGTTTTGGAACACATACCAATAATATATTTATACAAATACAGTCTAAAGAAAACTAAGCACCATTTCATGTTTGACAATGCTTCTTGTATGATTTTTATACCAAATAAGCCAAATGTCACTCTTGCATTAGTGCGTTCTTGATGTCAGACCCAATTCTCAATAAAACCTTATAGACAAATGTGTTTAATCTCAATCAGTTTGACCATAAAGTAAGATTTTCATAAATTTTTTATAATCATTTACAAATTGTTGTCAAAGAGCAGATTATAAACAGGTTTTTGTTTTAAGAAAAATCTGCTGTGCTTTTATTCCAATGTTCGATTTATGAAAAAACTGAATAATACCCCTTTAACTTTAGCCAATATATTCATACACATAATTTCTTTTATAGTTAATTTTTTACAAGCCTTCCACAACTTGCTTAAACCTCCAGCTTTATTCTATCTAATTTTAAAAAGTCCTTTAACTCTTTAATCTAGGCAAGAAAAATCCATGTACTCATGCCTTCTTATAATCTTTTACCAAAAACTAATTTCACTTTTCTTACACACCTTGCATGTAAAACTGTTTCTTCAGTAGTCTCAATGACATGATACAATGTTAACTCTTAGTAACTTTTACTTTTGGTGAAAACCCTGTAAGTAGCAATTTTAATTATGTACCAGGTGTGTAGCCTATCCTAGGGCACACCAGACAGAAGTGCAGATAAGGGCTGACTTTTTCCAGCATAGCTAGGGGGCATGGCTAACTCCACATGTCCCAGGCCTTACCTGTCTGTAAAGCAGGCAAGCTGTACAGTTAGAGCCACAGTGGCATTTTATGATGCATTTTGGAGGCCTAATCACGTTTAAATAGTACATTTTTTCTTGCATAAATTCCCTTTCACAAGTTTTTTCATGACTTACATAGACATGCTTAGACTCTCTGACGTGCCTTAAACATCTCTCTTTTTAGAACATATGGGTACGGGGAGGGGAACATCACACACTGGGGCCTGTTGCGGGATGGGAGGCAAGGGGAGGGATATCATTAGGGGAAATACCTAATATTGATGATGAGTTGATGGGTGCAGCAAACCACCATGGCACATGTATACCTATGTAACAAACCTGTACGTTCTGCACATGTATCCCACAACTTAAGTATAATTTTAAAAAAATCCCTCTTTTTAAACAACCAGTCATTTTACTTTAGGACAAGAATTTACTATACAACATCTTTTCTTATATAAAATATCTTTTTTTTATAACCTTCTTTGCATACCTGGGGCATGGCTAATTCCACATGTCCTCAGGTCTTATCTAGAATATATCCGTGATAGGTAAATTGAACAATTTTCAAAAGTCAAAGAAGCAGTTTATGCAACACCTGCATAATTTAGAACAAATGTTTACATTTTTGAAAATATTTTTATTTTACCAATAATTTTTAAAACTGTCTTTATTTTCCTAAGATTACTTTGGTCACATGAACTAAAAAGCATTATACTTTTTACTTTTCTGACAAAATATTTTATTTAAGCTCGTATTATTTTTAAACAAATTAGTTAAAGCTCTTTTATGTTACACACACATAATATATATAAATACATAGACAGACAGAAAATAAAGGATCATCCCATAAGCTGGGAATTGAACCCTGAACCCAGGCTGCCACTGTGATGGTGGAGATCAAGAGAAAGTTCTGCCACGCGGTTACAAGGTCAAGCTCCCAAGGAGATGATTGACCAAAGGGAAACCTCATCCAGTTTACGCGTGCGTGCGTGCGTGCGCGCGCACAGACACACACACACACAGAGAAAGAGAGAGAGAGAGAGAGAGAGGCCGGAAGTCTAACTGGTAATAAATTCTTACCCTTTTGCCAGCATGCCAGACTTCTGGGCTTTCTTTCCCTGAATGGCCCTAGTGACCCTGATGTCTGCACCACAGCCCTCGGGGCCAAGCTGCAACACAAAGGAAAATTATATCTTTCCATATATGTGTAACAAAACATAGACATTAGCCACTCTACTTAGCAACCAATATCAAACTGGTAAGGCTCAAACTTGCCCCCATAATTGTTAATCCACCCTCTGATCAGGAGTTTCAACATGTGGTCTCTGGGCAAGATGGTCACCCTGAGTAATAGAAAAGATATAAAAGGGGAAGGAGAGAGAGAAAAGCATTGCCTGTTGCAGGGTGGGGAAGGCAAAATGCTCAGGGAGGCCAGAGAAAGACCACCCATTGTAGCAACACTGAAAAGATCAGGTGGCTGCTAGCGTGAAGGCATTTTTTTTCCAGCAGTCCCATCAGCTCTAAAGTTTCCCCTTTTAGGGAGGAAAAAGCTTCTCATGTCCCACAAACCTGTATATGCCTAACCCTGTCACCCACGGCCATCAGCAAACATTACAAGGCAGATAAATCCAAAGAGAATAGCAGTTAACATCCCATACTGCCAAATCCATTCTTAGCCAAAAGGGACTTTACCCACAGGGATTTTACTGACAGGGGCCTCAAACCCCCAAAATCTTAGAAGGGACTCTAACCTTCCTAAGTTGGGCCTCTAACTCAAGGTCGGTCAAGTGTCATTGCCCTTTATTGAGAGGAGCCTTTAACCCTATTTTAGGAGAGACTCTAACTCCCCTAAGTTGGGTCTCTAACCAAATCCTTCTTTACCCTGGTATATGCACTCCACTTTCCCAAAGTTAGCCAATCGGTGCAAGTGGATGATTTTCCTTTGAGTCAGGGGACTCTTCAGTATCATCCCTTCAGGATTTGCCAGAAAGATGTTACTGGACCCCACCACCTATCCAAAGTTAGCCTTTGGGTCAAGAGTTTCGACACTATAGTTCATTCTGTGGTTGCCAGAAAGATATTACAGGAAAGGGGTCCCGATCTAGACCCCAAGAGAGGGTTCTTGGATCTCACAAAAGAAAGAATTCAGGGTGAGTCCATAAAGTGAAAAGAAGTTTATTAAGAAAGTGGAAGAATAAAAGAATGGCCACTCCATAGACAGAGCAGCAGAGTTCCACTATTTATTTATTCCAAATATAATTAAGATCACGTGGTATTTGTCTTTCTGTGCCTGCCAATTTCACTTAACATAATGTCCTCCAGGTTTATCCATGTCAATGCAAATAGAATACTTTGCTTTTTAAAGACTGAATAGTATTTCTTTGTATATATGCTCTATTTTCTTTATTCATTCATCTATTGAAGGACAGTTTGATTGATTCATATGTTGACTATTATATATAATACCCTGTGAACGTGGGAATACAGATATTTCTTCAATATAGCAATTGCACTTCCTTTGGCTATGTACCCAGTAGCGAGATTGCTGGATTATATGATAGTTCTATTTTAATTTTTTGAGGATCCTCCATCCTGTTTTCCATAATGGCTGTACTTATTTACATTTTCACCAATAGTGTACAAGGGTTCCTGTTTCTCTACATCTTTGACAGCACTTGTTATCTTCTGTCTCTTTGGTAAAAGTCATTCTAACTGGTGTGAGATAATAGCTCATTGTACTTTTAACTTGCATTTCCATTATGATTAGTGATGTTGAACATTTTGTCATATACTCACTGGATGTTTGTAGCCTTCTTTTGAGGAATATCTATTCAAGTATATTGACTTTTTTTAAAGATGGAATCTTGCTCTGTTGCCCAGGCTGGAATGCAGTGGTGTGATCTTGGCTCACTGCAATCTCCTCTTCCTGGGTTCAAGCAATTCTCCTGCCTCAGTCTCCTGAGTAACAGGGATTACAGGCACACACCACCATGCCTGACTAATTTTTGTATTTTTAGTAGAGATGGGGTTTCACCATGTTGGTCAGGCTGGTCTGAAACTCCTGACCTTGTGATCCACCTGCCTCTGCCTCCCAAAGTGCTGGGATTACAGGCACAAGCCACCACACTCGGCCCTATTGACCATGTTTTTTTTTTTTTTTTTTTTTTTTTTTTTTTTTAATCAGGTCACTTGTTTGCTTTCTATTGAGTTTGAGTTCCTTATGCATTTCAGATATTATCCCCTTATCAGATGCATGGTTTTCAAATGTTTTCTCCCATTCTGTAGATTGTCTCTTCATCTTTTGATTGTTTCCTTGGTTGTGGCACTTGGAGTGAGGCACAGGGAGATCTTAGCTCTAGGACCTAGGGTGTAAGCTAGTTTGCTATACTCATGGCTCTGATCTGTGAGTTGGGGTTGCATGAAGCATAGTCTTGGAGGCTGAGTCCAATGTGCAGGCTCTTAATAGCAACTGAATTGGTATCTATAGTGCAGTCACATGCAGAGAAACTTTAGATCTGGGGCCTGAGGTGTGAACTAGCTTTTTATGGCAGTGGCTCAAATGTCCACTGTGCAGGTACAGTGCAGCCACAGAGCTGGGGTCTGAAGTGTGGGTACTTGTGGACTGTCTATGGCTCAGGGGTTAGGGTCCTGCATGGAGTTGAGAGAGGTGGCAGCTCCATGCCTCGCATGGCACACTGGCAACTGCTTCTTGAGGAGCAGGAGTGTGCAGCTATTTCTCCCTTTCTGGGTTTCCGAATGGAATGGCTATTGATTACCTAACTGATTACCTAAATGTTGGTGTTCTCTGTGGAGCCAGCTGCTAGGGAACCAGAATGGTTCTGCTGTGTGGCTGATCCCAATAGCCTCCATCTTTTATCTTTGTTCCTAGCCAAATCCTTTTATTTCAGGTATGCTGATCTCACCAGCTATCCTTTGTGTGTGTGTGTGTGTGTGTGTGTGTGTGTCTGTTTTATTTTGCTTCACTGTGTTCCCAAAGATACTTGAATGGGCTCTTGAATCCTCTCAGGCCTATTTCAGTTAATAGGTAGCTGTGTATATTTGATTTTTTTGGTATGTGGGAGAATAAAAGCTGGTATCTCTTACTTCACCTTCTTGGTGACAACCTTTTTAAAAAATTGAAAACTGGCTAGCCATATGCAGAAAGCTGAAACTGCACCCCTTCCTTACACCTTATACAAAAATTAACTCCAGATGGATTAAAGATTTAAACATAAGACCTAACACCATAAAAACCCTAGAAGAAAACCTAGGCAAAACCATTCAGGACATAGGCATAGGCAAGGACTTCATGACTAAAACACCAAAAGCATTGGCAACAAAAGCCAAAATAGACAAATGAGATCTAATTAAACTCCAGAGCTTCTGCACAGCAAAAGAAACCAGCAACCAACAGAATGGGAAAAATTTTTGCAATCTTCCCATCTGACAAAGGGCTAATATCCAGAATCTACAAAGAACTTAAACAAATTTACAGGAGAAAACCAAACAACCCCATCAAAAAAGTGGGTGAGAGATATGAACAGACATTTTTCAAAAGAAGACATTTATGCAGCTGACAAATATATGAAAAAATGCTCATCATCACTGGTTATTAGAGAAATGCAAATCATAACTATATTGAGATACCATCTCACGCCAGTTAGAATGATGATCATTAAAAAATCTGGAGACAGATGCTGGAGAGGGTGTGGAGAAATAGGAATGCTTTTACACTGTTGGTGAGAGCGTAAATTAGTTCAACCATGTGGAAGACAGTGTGGCACTTCCTCAAGGACCTAGAAATAGAAATGCCATTTGACCCAGCAATCCCATTACTGGGTATATACCCAAAGGATTATAAATTGTTTTATTATAAAGACACATACACATGTATGTTCATTGCAGCATTGTTTACAATAGCAAAGACTTGGAACCAACCCAAGTGCCCATCAATGATACACTGGATAAAGAAAATGTGACATATATACACCATGGAATACTAGGCAGCAATAAAAAAGGGTAAGTTCATGTCCTTTGAAGGGACATGGATGAATCTAGAAATCATCATTCTCAGCAAACTGACACAAGAAGAGAAAACCAAACACCGCATGTTCTCACTCATAAGTGGATGTTGAACAATGAGAACACATGGACACAAGGAGGGGAACATCACACAGTGGGGCCTGTTGGGGGGTGGGGGAACTAGGGGAGAAATAGCGGGGGGTGGGGGGACTGGGGAGGGATGACATTAGGAGAAATACCTAATGTAGATGATGGGTGGATGGATGCAGCAAACCACCATGGTATTTGTATACCTATGTAACAATCCTGCACAACCTGCACATGTACCCCAGAACTTAAAGTATAATAAAAATAAATAAAAGAAAAATTGGTTGTTTTCTAGCTTCTAAAGCTTGCTTGCCAAATGACTTTTCTTGTCTGCTTGTCTATTGTCTTGAATGTTGTTTTTCTACAAGAAGAACCATTTTTGGGGAGTTAATGGGAAGAGACCTAATAAGTTTATCCTCAAACCAGTCTTGGGGAGTAAGAAGTTCAGATTTCTTTTCAGACTGGTATTTTTTTGGACAAACTTTGCTATAATCAACATTTCAAACCGTATAAGGACTTTTCCCTCATTCTTGTTTTTGTCTTTGTGAACTGCTTTTGTTTGAGTTTCTCTGCCTGAAATCAGAAGGTTTGTCTTATCCCTGATGAGTAATGGTCTCTGACCAAGATCTAGTTATACAAGGACACACGACCACCATTCTTACAGGCATGTTGAGGTTCTCATAGGATCTTTTCAATCTAAAACTGTATCTCCCCCAGAACGAACAGTTACCTTTATTTTTTCTTGCTACAACACAAACTCCTGTGTATACCTTTCTAACTGGCACAATTTCAGTTTGAAATTACAGCGGAATTACTTGGGAATCTTTTGATGTAGACAAACTTGTTCATTTGAGAGGTGCCTTTGAACGAAAGAGAATTGAAATGCTGACTGTCCGGTGGTTTGCTTTCTTTCATTGGTATGAAGAGGCATGTAAATGAAATTTGCACTAAAAAATTGCCTTTATAAAAGATTATCTAGCTAAAACTAATGCAAAATATAAGCAACCTAGGCCCATTTCCCTTGTGGATCAACTAAAATCCCATTCCAATTCTTCCCATCTGTGTCCCATTCTCCCGTTACCTCATTTACCTTCACCAACAGAACCTTACTTAACTTTCATGGAGTACTTCCTTTTACCTCCTTCTCCTTCTAAATAAGTTGTACTACCTCTTCCTCAATGTCCCTTAAGATTGTGTCCTCAGCAGAAGAAAGACCCTGGCAGTGACTGGGATGCAGGTTTTAAGTCTTGGTCACATTCAGTTCTCACTGCAGTTGTTACATATCTCTCTAATTCCTAAGGGGAAATTCAATAAAGAATTCAAACTTACTGTGGGCACATACAACATAGGACTTGTTGACCTGTACCAACAAATTCACCTTTTGGTGGGGCCAGGAAATACAAAACCTTAGAAAAGACCAATGGGAAAGACCCAGAAAGTGACTTCCAAAACAGGGAAATGCATTTTACTCAGTCAGGACACCTTAAACACAGCAAGTAGGCCATAACCTTTTTGAAACTACACCATAACTCTTTCCCGCTAAAATAAACTAGACCTTGACAGAATAGATCCATAAGATACACAAAAACAGACTAATAAGCATTCTTTAAAAAATTTTCAGGGTTTGCCCCCAATGTTGACATTCCTAATGCCCCTTCCGCTTTTTGTTGATATAAGATTAAAGCTGGAAATTGCAGATATGGTATGTAAAAAAAACTGCCTGGGAAACCATATGTCACTACATGAAATTCATCATTTGGCTAAACATTTTAAAGTGGCTCTAGATATCAAAAGAGAAAATAAAACCCAAAACTAACCTTATACATTTATAGGTAAAGCATTTAAATAGATGTTTCTCTTCCACAAGGGGCAATAAACATTTTCCCTTTAACAAAGACACTTGCTGATACTATAAATAAATGGGACACTGGAAAAGCAAAGGTCCCATCTTAACTAAAAAGAAAAATGAACTACCAACTCTTTATTTCTAAAGAATTATTATATGAAGCTGCTCTGAGGGGGATTCCCTTAAATCATAAGGAGAACTATCTTTAATAATAGAAAAACAAAAACAAACTTTTCTGATAGATATGGGCTCGGCTGTGTCGATTATAAATCCCACTATAGGCCGGGCGCGGTGGCTCACGCCTGTAATCCCAGCACTTTGGGCGGCCGAGGCGGGCGGATCACGAGGTCAAGAGAGCGAGACCATCCTGGCCAACATGGTGAAACCTCGTCTCTACTAAAAATACAAAAATTAGCTGGGTGTGGTGGCGCGCGCCTGTACTCCCAGCTACTTGGGAAGCTGAGGCAAGAGAATCCGCTTGAACATGGGAGGTGGAGGTTGCGGTGAGCCGAGATCGCGCCACTGCACTCCAGCCTGGCACCTGGCGACGGAGCGAGACTCTGTCTAAAAAAAAAAAAAAAAAAAAAAAAAATCCCACTACAATTACTACTCATTTTCCTTGGAGTCATAAAACTGTTCTGGTGATAGGAATTTCAAACAATCCTCAAACTATTCCCGGTACCCCAACCTGTGACTGTAACTCTCAGCCTCCTCACTAGTGAACATGTATTTCTTCTCCCTGACACCAATCAGTAAATTTATTGAAAGAGATCTTTTATGTAAATGTATTGTCAAATCACATGCTCCTCAGGTGAACTATTTCTCAAAATACCTGAGTACTCTTCCATGCGTGATTCTTTAATGGTGTAGTTAGATATCAAGTTGACTATCCTTATAAATTTGACCATATCCAGATTTGAGGATTTATGTGAGGTTCCTTATTCTTTTTGGGCCAGCAGTTCTATGGATGGGGGAAGAATTCTAGGGATTAAACCACTAACCTAGAAAAAGACTTCTTGAAACTCTTACCTAAAGTTGTTTGATACCTTCTAAATCGAAAACTAAAGAAGGATTGAGGCCCATTGTGGAAGATTTTATGAAATGATGACTTGTTATTTCTCACACTAGCCCAGGTAATATTCCAGTGTTGCCTGTTAAAAAGACTCATGGGAGTAGATATTGATTTGTGTAAGACCTTAAGTCTAAAATCAAGACTGTGTAATTTTTTGTTTCTCAGTGGTCAGTCCCAAATCTAAATATTATTTTGTCCTAAATACTACCTGAAGCCACCTACTTCATTGTAGCAAACTTGTGTTCTGCCTTTTTAGCATCCTGGCATCAGATAGTCTATATTTATTTGACTTCTTATGAGAAAACCAATGATATAGCTGGATTGTTATGCTCCAGGGATTTACTGACACTTTCTCTTATTTATCTGAAATTCCTGATTGGGACTTTAAGGATTTGAGATTTACTTATGATTCTCTCCTTATACAATGATCTTTTACTGTATTGAAATGATGATATTTTACTAAGCTCAAAAATTGGAGAAGCTTTAAGATTGATTCTGTGTGTTTATTAAATCTCTGCAATACCTCCCAATGCTGGGGTTGCCTAGCTAGTATAAACTTTTTTTCTTTTTCTTCATGTATGGTCTGGACAAATACTAGAGTATTGATTATATGGAAATCATGTATAAAAATATATTTCAATGATAGTATGCTTTTCAGGCTGAAAGAAGAATGTACAAGTTTATGTGCAAAGATTGGCAGAATATTAAAGATTGCTTTTTAAGATTCTAGTTTCACAAATCCTTTTCCCATTTTGTTCATAGAAAGTCTAAAAAAAGCACTAAAGGTACTGATTCAGCTACATAAGAATCATAAAAGGCCTACTGCTTATTTCAGTCTTTCATTAGATCTGATAGCCAAGGTTATTCAGCAGAATCCTCAATTCAGTAACAGAGTATACATCTGAGACCTCTTATCTAAGAGCAATAGCAGCAGCAGCAAAGCTTATGGAAGACTCAGCTGTCTTAATTCAAAGTCTCTACTAAATTTAATGGCTCTCTATACTGTAACACTCCTTTATTAATGGAAAATATGTGACAATTCTTATCTAGTTGCCTGATATTCTATGAAATATTATTGCTTTCCTTTCAAAAATCACTATTTACCACTGCAATATGCAAAATCTAGTTATGTGCTTTCCTTTATCTGAAGAAGTAAAACCTCATGCTTATTTATTCCCTGTTAGAGTTATCTGTGCTTTGTGATTTGTTAGAGAGTCTAGTGATTAACCCTGATCTAAAGTTATTTGTGAATGGTTCCTGTTTAATAACAGAAATTGGAAATTATCAAGCAGATTATGCTGTCACAAACCTGAATTAACCTTTTGAATATATGCCACTCCCAGAAATCAAATCAACTCAGGTGGCTGAATTAACTGCCCTTAACAAAGCCTGTCAACTGGCAAAGAATAAAATAGAAAACTATTTATATTGATAGTAGATAGGTATTTGTGGTATTATACAACTTTGGAATGCTTTGGGAACAAAGAGTCTTTCTTACTTCAACAATAACCCCTGTACAGGTGGACAACATTTAGATGGTTTTATAACTTTTTGATGCTTTGGAGTTACCTAAGAAAATAGCTATAATAAAAATGGAAGGTCACTCAAAGCAAAAAGACCCAGAATCTCAAGGCAGTGCTTTATCTGGCCACTATGGTAAGAAAGGCAGAATTAACCAAGATAATTTCTCCTAAAACAATTTTTAATTAGAGGAATTAAAAAGGCTGTCATTAACTATAAAAGGCAAGCCCCTAATTTGAAAAAAGGAAATGAGAAAAATTATGCTCCTCATATTGCATAAAGACAATATTTAGTGCTATCAACATAGCTGACTGTTAATGCTCAAAATTTAGAAATAGAGTTTAGCGTGTTTTATTATATTAGCCATAACAGCAAAGATAAATTAAACCAACACAGGTGAAGTAATTTTACAGATATTGTCTAGGATGTTTCCAAAACAAGTCCTACCCACCAACGACACAATTCTGGCAAAACTCTAAAGATGAGACATGGACAGGAATCAAAGCCTTGGGAGCCCTTTGAACACTTCCAAATGGACTTTATACAAATACCTATGAGTGGATTATGAATATTTTCCAGTTATTGCCTGTTTATTCTTAAGATGTGTGGAAACTTTTCCTTATCTGAGGATTATGGCCCTAAAATGGGACAAAAACATTGCTTGATTTTGTTTTTCCAGTTTGGGAAATTCCCAAGTATTTCCCAAGTATTTCTCTTTACTGTTATTAAGTAACTATAGTTATTAAATAACTTTGTTAATTTTGCCTTTTATTCAGAAACTTTAATGTCCTTATCATCCACAATCTTCAGGAAGAGTGGAGAACTAACAGAATTCTAAAACTAAAATTAGCAAAGCTGTCAAAACTTTTAAATAACCATGGCCTAAATCATTACCAGTTAGCTTAGCTTTAATCTCTATAAGATTGCCACCTCTAGAACCCAGATATTTTTTCCTATGAGTGAATAACAGTCTGCCCTTATGCACTTGGTAATTTCCTCATCCAAGCTTAAGATTTTATTCTTACAAGCAGATATAATTAATTACTGCAAAGATTTATACAATACATCCAGCTTTATAATCAACAGGTACAAATTGCATTTTCAAAATATTTACCAAAATGGGATCTGCATGATCTGAAACCTGAAAACTTTTCTGGAGAAGAATCAGAGAAAAACTGTCCTTAAGCTTCGATGTAAAGAATCTTATCAGGTACTGTTAACAACTGACTTAGCAGTAAAGCTCCAAGGTATTGATCCTTGGATTCATACTAGACATCCATTCCATCTGGAGACATTAAATTGAGGATTCTAAGAAATCTTCCAGAAGCTGCTGACTTCTTAAGTAGACAGCTTCTGCCCAAGATGATGGAACAAGTAGTGATCTGGGAAGATTTAGCCCAAGATGATGGGACAAAACTAATTTTCTAATTCTTTAACAATCTTTCTGTCTCTTTGCTCTACCACTGATCTTACCTATTATTGCACATTAATGCCCTTAATCTGTGCAAAAGCAAATTAATCTCCTTTATCTCCATTCTTTAATTTCTGGTCATCTATGGTGTCCTTCTACCACTTAACGAAAAACAAAATTTTTTATACATTTTTTCCCAGACCAGAGCTACTGATTTGGAATCTAATGGATTGCTGACTCTATCACTCCTTACCTGGCCCTGCCAACAAAAATTTAATTGCTGTTCCTAGAAATACTTCAGAAGGCAAATGTTTTAACAGGTCCCTTCTGACAATTGAGTTTTCTTTATGTAATTAATCCCAACCTTCAGTTTTGCAAAAATTAGACCTTGGCTTCATGTCAACAAAACGCTTATGTTTAGATCATTACAATGTTATCAGCAAGGCCAAGTCAATCAGGAATAGGCACTGATATGGGGGATATTCTTGCTGCGATAGCATTCTTTTCAGAGACACTTCAGCCTTACTTGTAGGAAATATTTAATTTTACTCAAGGAATTTGTAGCTCTAGATGGCTCGCTCCTACTGTAATAAATGATACTTATGCTCTCTATGCAATCTGTGCCACAGTAGAGCTATTTTTCATGTGGACATTACACATATACTTGTCTATGAACACTAACTTACCCTGTGTATTCAGAGTAATTATTAGAGACGTCCAAATATCTAAAACTACCATTTCTTCCGTGGATCACATTTCCTTCAGAAGGATACCCAAAAACATCCAGTGTGAGGCAAGCACATGTTATTTGGGAGAACTTCCAGGAAGCATAAGTGATTCCCTTTTCTTGTGTATTCTATGAACTGCAATTCCTATAGTAGGAATAATACAACTAGAAGAGATGGTTCAATTTTTATCTCTGATGTTAGTAGAAGTTGCAAATCCCACTACTTATGCTCTAAAAGTCTGAAAAGCTAATCTAAATACATTATCTATTATTTTCAAATACAATCATATAGCCCTTGGTTTCCTCTTAGCCAGTCAAGGAGGAATTTGGACTACGGAAAACACTTCTTATTGTACCTGTATACATACTACAGGGAAGTTAGAACAGTCTGTAACTAGGCTAAAAGAAAAGCCACTTGACTCTCTAAAGTAGTCTGAGATGGATATCATGACACTTTTTATTGCCTGTGTTTTATAATTCAGGCCCTTGGTTTAGAGAACTATTAAAATAATGAATAATCCTGTTTCTGATAATTGTCTGTGCTACATGTGTCTGATGTATCCTGTCCAGAAACTTAAATACTACTCTATATCTATTGTCATGTCAGATGATTCAACAAATTGTCCAACTTTAGAAGGAGAAGGAGAGGTTAACCCTGGATCAGCTACAGACTATATTCAGTGGACACCTTTGTGGTCTTACCCAGCTAAAGCTTGGCAATGGTAAAAAGTCTGGATACCATGTGTTAATGTCCTGTGACCTGACTTCATCTGCCCTTGGCCAAAGGGACACTGAGAAAGAAAGAAAAGAGCAACTTCTGATATTCAGAAACTATCCTGGCACTAACAGGTAGACCATAATATTTTCTTGTTAGACATAAACAATCTCACAGAATACCAAAGTTACTTTAAGGTCATGATAAAATAGGACAAAGCCTTATAAACAACATACATTTATTTCTCACAGTTCTGGAGGCTAGGAAGTCCAAGATCAAAGCACTGGCGGATTTGGTGTCTGGTGAGGGCTTACTTTTTGGTTCCTGGATGGCCATCTTCTCGTTGTGTCTTCATATGGTGGAAAGAGCGAGGGATCTCTCTGGTGTCTCTTTTATAACGGTACTAATTCTATTCATGAGGGTTCTGCACTCGTGACTTAATTACCCCTCAAAAGTCCCACTTCCTAATACCATCATATTGAGGGTTAGGATTTCAACATATACAATTTGGGAGGACGGACACAAACATTGAGGTCATAACAGAAATACTGTTATAAATATATGGTTTTCCAGATAGATAGATGGACACATGGATATGCATACATATGTACATACATACATATGAAGGGGTATGAGGTGAGAGAGGGAAGAGAAGGGTATGTGGGCGTGACTATGTATTTCCTAGCTTGATCTGTTGTAATGGCCTAGGAGCATTTACACTCCCAATGTCAATGAACACACCTAATGGTCATTTCTAAGTACTAATCTTTTCTAAAAGGAACTATGACTGACTGCTTGAAGAAATGGCTGATTCCACAGCTGGGAGTAGGAAATACAAAATGAACGTAGACTATCTTCCTGTATGAGAAAAGGAGATGCTTAAATAATGATGAGAACATGACAAAAGGATCCAGATGTCAGTCAAAAAAATCTCCCAAACACCAAAAATCTGGAGTAATTTGAGCATAAAAATAATAATCATAATGGCTTATAACATATTGAATACAGTAGTTTCCTCTTATCAGTAGGGGATATGTTCTAACACCCCCAATGAGTAGTAGCAAATCCCATATCTTTTTTATCTCATGACCTAGATAGCTACTAAGTGACTAACGGGCAGGTAATGTGTAGGGTGTGGATACCCTAGACAAAGGGATAATTCACGCCTCAGGGTGGATGGAGTGGGAAAATGTGAGATTTTATCATGCTATTCAGAACAGCACACAATTTAAAACTTATGAGTTGTTTATTGTTTATCTGTGGAATTTTCTTTCCCTTTTTTTTTCTTTTCTTCTAGACGGAGTCTCACACTGTCACCCGGGCTGGAGTGCAGTGGCACAATTTTGGCTCACTGCAACCTTTGCCTCTTGGGGTCAAGTGATTCTCCTGCCTCAGCCTCCCGAGTAGCTGGGATTACAGGCACCCACAACCATGCCCGGCTAACTTTTTGTATTTTTAGTAGAGAGGAGGTTTCACTATGTTGGCCAGGCTGATCTGGAACTCCCAACCTCGTGATCCGCCCACCTGGGCCTCCCAAAGTGCTGGGATTACAGACGTGAGCCACCGCTCCTGGCCTATTTGTGGAATTTTCTATTTAATATTTTTGGACCATGGTTGACTTTGGGTAATTAAAACCACAGAAAGCAAAACTGAAGATAATGGGAGACTATTATAAAATAAATATTCATGAACCCATGCTGATAAAATGAATGAATAAATACATAAGTAAATATGGGATAAGGGAAAGTTCTTTTTACATTAACATGTGGACTACTAAACTTAGAAATAATTAGAGGATCACTGTTTGACAACCACCATAGTAATATAGTTATGCACTGCGTCATAATGTTTCAGTCAATGACAGGCCAGATATATGACAGTGGTCCCATAAGATTACAATGGAGCTGAAAATTTTTCATCATCTATTGACGTCATTCCCATTGTTATATCACAGCACACTGCATTACCTTTTCTATGTTTAGATACACAAATACTCACCATTGTGTTGTAATTGCCCACAGTATTCAATACAGTAACATGCTGTGCAGATGTGTAGCCTAAAGGAACTAAGCTATACCATACAGCTTAGGTGTGTAGTAGGTTATACTATTTAGGTTTGTGTAAGTATACTTTATGATGTTTGCCTAAGGGCAAAATAGCCTAATGACACATTCCTCAGAAAATATCTCTGTTAAGTGACACATGACTGGAATCGTATCAGGCATGTATCATCAATGGATGCTAAAATTTGTAGGTGAAAATTGAATGAGAAACAGGATATTTATATAATCTCAAAATGACTCTACATAGATACTTATTAATTACAAAGGTAAGAATTGTACCTTTAGAGTGGAAAAACCTGGTAGACCCCACCTTAACAAAGTAGAAATTTAGTGTTCGATAAAGACAAAATCATAAATCACTGGGGCAAAATGGCTTTTTTAGTAAATGGTGCTCAGACTCAACAGTCATTAAAAAAAAAAAAAAGAGGCCGGGCGCGGTGGCTCACGCCTGTAATCCCAGTACTTTGGGAGGCCGAGGCGGGTGGATCACGAGGTCAAGAGATCGAGGCCATCCTGGTCAACATGGTGAAACCCCGTCTCTACTAAAAATACAAAAAATCAGCTGGGCATGGTGGCACATGCCTGTAATCCCAGCTACTCAGGAGGCTGAGGCAGGAGAATTGCCTGAACCCAGGAGGCGGAGGTTGCGGTGAGCCGAGATTGCGCCATTGCACTCCAGCCTGGGTAACATGAGTGAAACTCCGTCTCAAAAAAAAAAAAAAAAATTAGATTCATACCTCACACCACAGAGAAGAAGAATAAACTCCAAATGAATCAGGAATCTAAATGTAAAAATTGAAACCATATGTCTTAGTTGGCTAGGGCTGCCATAACAAAATACCACAGACTAGGTGGGGAGAGACAGAGAGACAGAGAGAGCTCTTGTATCTCTTCTGATAAGGACAGTAATCCTATTGACTCAGGGACTCGCCCTTATGACTTCAATTAATCTTAATTACTTCCTTAGAGATCCCATCTCCAAATACAACCACACAGGAGATTAGGGCTTCAGCATATGAATTTGGGGAAGACAATTTGCATTTGACTTAAGTTTCCTTGCAATTAGATTTAGGTTATACATTTCAGTCAGGAATACCACAAAATAATTCTTGTCTCCTTCTCATTGCTTCATATCGGGAGATACATGATGTCTATTTGTCCTATTATTGGTGATGAACAAGAAATGCAGGTTTTTGGATTCTATCTTGGGAAGTCAGGATTCATAATTAATGTGAGCAAGGCATTAAAAATGTTTAGACTGCTTCAATTAATATAGGTATACTGCATTTGGAAATCCTTATTTTTAAGGAAGTCCACAAGTAAAATTTATGCCAGCCTAATTTTAGAACAGCTGAGCTAGCTTATCTAACTCTTTAAAAGATAATATGAGAGTCTCATAGAAGTTATGTTGCCAGAATTAGAAAGCTGTTTGGCGTTCAAGGCCATCTACACATTGGCCCTAGAAAGACAATGTGGTGTAGTGGAAAGAGATCATACTGAGTTGGGTTCAAATCACAGCTTTGTTATTCATTTGTTTTCAATTTGTTTTTTGTCTACAGTGGGAGAGATGCCAAAAGGCTATTGTGTGAATTAGCAACAATATCTGCAAAGCATTTGTCTACAACAAAAGAAAACACCGGTAATTGATTATAATAGCAGATATTTATTGGACAGTTGCTGTTAACCAAGTGCTGCACGAAGTGCTTTATACAATGATCTCATGTAATCTCCACAATCATCATCTTTAAGAAGGAAGCTGTTATCCTCACCATACTATATACGAGGAGACTGAGCCTTAGAAAGTGGGAAAAATTTGTCCAAAGTCACACATACTTTCAGGTGCCTGCCTCCCCCTGCCCCAGGCCATGTGAATCAAAATTGCCTGAACTCTTTATTTGTAACAGCTTCATAGAGACAGAATTGACATACAATAAAGTTTACATATTAACATGTACAATTTGTCATGTTTAGCCCCATTAAACCATCTTCATAATCAATATCATGAACATCGTCCACAGTTCCAGAACTTTCCTCTATTCCTTTTGTAATTCTTTTTTTCAGCCCTTCCCTGGTACACCCCCTTTATGTCCCAGGCTGTCATTGCTATGCTCTTTGTCTTATAGATTTGTTTTCATTTTCTAGAACTTTATATAAATGGAATATATTATTTCAATGCAGTACATCCTCTTGATTTGCCTAGCTTTTAAAATTCAGCATAATTACTTTGAGAGTCTTCTGTGTTGTTGCATGTATCAATAATTCATTCTTTAATATTGCTGGGTAGTGTTTCATTTTGGGATATACAGATTATTCAGGTATGTCTTGATAAACATTTGGGTTAGGTTTAGTTTTTTTTTTAATTTTTATTTTTGTGGGTACATAGTAGGTGTATATATTTATGGGATACATGAGATATTTTGATACAGGCATGCAATATGTAATAATCACATCAGGGTAAATGGAGTATCCATCACCTCAAGCATTTATCCTTTCTGTTATAAACAATCCAATTATAATCGTTTAACTATTTGAAAATATACAATTAAATTGTTTTGGTCCATAGTCACCCCGTTGTGCTATTAAACACTAGATCTTATTTATTTTTTAGTTTTGTTTTTAAAATTATTTTTACTATTTTTTGTACCCATAAACCATCCCCACTTCCCCATCACCCCACAACTACCCTTCCTGGCATCAGGTAATCATCATTCTGATCTCTATCTCCTTGAGTTCAATTGTTTTGACTTTTAGCTCCCACAAATAAGTGAGAACATGCAAAGTTTGTCTTTTTCTGGCTGGCTTATTTCACTTAACATAATGACCTCCAGTTCCATCCATGTTGTTGCCAATGATAGGATCTCATTTTTATGGCTGAAAAGTACTCCATTGTGTACATGTATCATATTTTCTTTATCCATTCATCTGTTGATGGACACTTAGGTTGCTTCCAAGTCTTGGCTATTGTGAGTAGTGCTGCAATAAACATGGGAGTTCAGATATCTCTTTGATATACTGATTTGATTTCTTTTAAAATTTGCCTGTCTCTTGGATATAAGCCATTTTAACTGGGGCAAGATGATATTTCATTGTAGTTTTAACTTGCATTTCTCTGATAATCAGTGATGTTGAGCACCTTGTCATATATCTGTTTGTCATTTGTATGCATTCTTTTGAGAAATATCTATTCAGTTTTTGCCAATTTTCAATCTAATTATTAATTTTTTTCCTATAGAGTTGAGCTCCTTATATACTGTGATTATTAATCACTTGTCAGATGGGTAGTTTGAAAATATTTTCTCACATTCTGTAGGTTGTCTCTTCAAGTTTTTTATTGTGTCCTTTGCTGTGAAGAGCTTTTTTAACTTGATATGATCCCATTTGTCGTTTTTCTTTGGTTGCCTGTGCTTGTGGGGTATTACTCAAAACACCTTTGCTGCATTCAATGTTCTGGAGAGTTACCCAGTGTTTTCTTATAGTAGTTTCACAATTTGAGGTCTTAGATTTAAGGCTTTAATCCACTTTGAATTGATTTTTTTATATGGCAAGAGATAAGGGTCTAGTTTCATTCTTCTGCATATGGGTATCCTGTTTTTCCCAGCACTATTTATTGAAGAGACTGTCTTTCCTCCAATGTGGGGTCTTGGCACCTGTGTTGAAAGTAAGTTTACTGTAGAGGATAGATTTATCTCAGAGTTCTCTATTCTGTCATACTGATCTGTGCGTCTGTTTTTTATGCCAGTTCCATGCTGCTTTGGTTACTATGGCTCTGTAGTGTAATTTAAAATTGGGCAATATGATTCCTCTGGTTTTGTTCTTTTTGCTAAGGATAGCCTTGGCTATTCTGGGCCTTTTGTGGTTTCATATACATTTTAGGATTTTTTTTTTCTATTTCTATGAAGAATGTCATTGGAATTTTGATAGGGATTACATCAAATGTGTAGGTTGCTTTGAGCAGTATGGACATATGCACTATATTAAATCATCCCATTGATGAACATGGAATATCTTTCAATTGTTTGCGTTTTCTTCAATTTCTTGCATCAATGTTTTATAGTTTTTATTGTAAAGAAATTTCACTTCTTTGGTTAAGTTAATTCCTAGGTATTTTATTTTGCTTTTAGCTATGGTAGATAGGTTAACTTTCTTGATTTCTTTTCAAACTGTTTGTTGGTGGTCTATAGAAATGCTACTGATCTTTACTGAATTTATCAGTTCTAATAGGTTTTGTGTGTGTGTGTGTGTGTGTGTGTGTGGAGTGTTTAGGTTTTTCCAAATATAAGATCATATCATCTGCAAGCAAGGATAATTTGATTTTTTTTTTTTTTTATTTTTTAGTAGAGATGGGGTTTCACCATGTTAGCCCGGCTAAACTCAAACTCCTGACCTCCAGTGATTCACCTGCCCTGGCCTCCCAAAGTGCTGGAATTACAGGTGTGAGCCACCATTCCTGGTCAGATAATTTGATTTCTTCCTTTCCAATTTGGATGCCCTTTAAAAACCGGCACAAGACAAGATTGCCCTCTCTCACCACTCCTATTCAACATAGTATTGGAAGTTCTGGCCAGGGCAATCAGGCGAGAGAAAGATATAAAGAGTATTGAAATAGGAAGAGAGGAAGTCAGATTGTCTCTGTTGGCCGATGACATGATTGTTTATTTAGAAAACCCCATCGTCTCAGCCCCAAATCTCCTTAAGCTGATAAGCAACTTCAGCAAAGTCTCAGGATACAAAATCAATGTGCAAAAGTCACAAGCATTCCTATACACCAATAATAGACAGGCAGAGAGCCAAATCATGAATGAACTCCACCAGAGTAGGTGCTGGTATCCATGGCTGCAACACTTGAAGATGGATCACATTATAGTACTCTTTGTAGACACTCCCCAGAGCCCAGTAGCTCCTCTGGGTGGCTAGACCCAGAATAGCAAAAAGAATCATTAAAGTTTGGTTCTCAGGAGGCCCCATTCCTAGGGGAAGAGGGAGAACACCACATCAAGGGAGCACCCTGTGGGACAAAAGAATCTGAACGGCAGCCTTTGAATCCCAGATCTTCTCTCTGACAGAGTCTACCCAAATGAGAATGAACCAGAAAAACAATTCTAGTAATATGACAAAACGAGGTTCTTTAACACCCCCAAAAGATCATACCAGCTCACCAGCAATGGACTCAAACCAAGAAAAAAATCCACATGGAGATACATGTCATTATGCTAATTGCTTTTATATATAACACTTTAAGTTTTTTAATTTAATTTTTTATTGTGGTGAAATTCACATAACCATAAAACTAACCATTTTATTTATTATTTTTTATTTTTCCATAAGTTATTGGGGTACCGGTGACATTTGATTACATGAGTAAGTTCCTTAGTGATTTGTGAGATTTTGGTGCACCCATCACCTAAGCAGTATACATTGCACCATATTTGTAGTCTTTTATCCCTCACTCTGCTCCCACTCTTCTCCGCAAATCCCCAAAGTCAATTGTCTCATTCTTATGTCTTTGCATCCTCATAGCTTAGCTAACTTCCACATATCAGTGAGAACATAAGATATTTGGTTTTCCATTCCTGAGTTACTTCACTTAGGATAATAGTCTCCAATCTCATCCAGATCACTACAAATGCTGTTAATTTTTGGGAAGCTGAGGCCAGAGGATCACTTGAGGCCAGGAATTTGAGACCAGCCTAGGCAAGATGGTGAAACCCTATCTCTATAAAAAATACAAAAATTAGCCAGGCATGGTGGCATGCATCTGTAGTCCCAGCTACTTGGGAGGCTGAGGTGGGAGGATCGCTTGAGCCCAGGAGGCAGAGGTTGCAGTGAGCTGAGATCACATCACTGCATTCCATCCTGGGCAATAGAGTGAGACCTTGCTTCAAAAAAAAAAGAAAAATGCCCGGCATAGTGATACACACGTATAGTCCCAGTTACTCAGGAGGTTGAAGTGGGAGGGTTGCTAGAGTCCACAAGTTTGTGGTTACAGTGAGCTATGATCAAACCACTGCATCCCAGGCTGCAGGGTGAGACCCTGTCTCTAAAAAAAGAGAGAGAGAGAACATTTCTCTCAGAAGTTTCCCTCATGCCCCTTCCCAGTCCTATTCCCTAAGTGTAGACACTATTTTGGCTTCTAATACCAAAGGTTAGTTTTGCCTGTTCTTGAAGTTCATTTAAGTAGAAACATACAGTATATGCTTATCTGTGCCTGCTTCCTTTCACGTAGTATTAGGTTTCTGAGATTCATCCGTGTTGTAGCATGTTTCCATCATTTGTCCTCTTTTAATTCCCAGTAGCATCTCATTGTATGCATACACTCTACCTTGTTGTAAGGATTTATATACTTCTTAATCAAATGGTAGTTCAATAGAGAATTTTAAACTATCTAATTTTCTTTATATTCTATTAAAAATTTTAGTTGTTCAAATCAGGAAGGTCATTCAGGTTATCATCGTACCCAAAATGGAAGCCCAACCTGAAATTATTTGATTTAGAAAATTTGTCTCAGCTGGGCGTGGTGGCTCACACCTGCAATTCCAGCACTTTGGGAGGCTGAGATGCGTGGAGCACCTGAGGTCAGGAGTTTGAGACCAGCCTGGCCAAGGTGGTGAAACCTCATCTCTACTAAAAGTACAAAAATTAGCCAGGGGTGCCTGTAATCCTAGGTACTTGGGAGGCTGAGGAAGGAGAATAACTTGAACCCGGGAGGCAGAGTTTGCGGTGAGCCAAGATTGCAGCATTACACTCCAGCCTGGGAAACAAGAGTGAAACTCAGTCTAAAAAAAAAAAAAAAAAAGAAAACAGGAGGCAGAGGAAGCAGGGAGCCGAGAACACAACACTGCACTCCAGCCGGGGAAACAAGAGTGAAACTCAGTCTAAAAAAAAAAAAAAAAAAAAAAAAAAAAAAAAAAAAAAAAAAAAAAAAAAAAAAAAAAAAAAAAAAAAAAAAAAAAAAAAAAATTTTCCAAATTTCTGTTAAAGTGCTGTGCAAATATAGTTTCAAGACCCAATTCACCTAGAATGCCAATGATCAGCCTCTCCTATATAGAAATTTTCCACTGAAAATCAGGATGTAAAACTAAGTGCGAGTGCAAGTCCAGAAGGCATGGGTATAGAATTCACTGGCCCAGAAGCAAGTCCTAAGGGAAGTATAGTATCACTATATATAGTATCAAGAGCTGATCATTAAAGGATTTGGGGAGGTGACGAGGAGCAGAGGAGGCATTGCAGTTGAAGAGAACACGAGCAAACGCAAAAAGGAATAGTACACTGAGGGTTAATAATAAGTAAGTGAAAGAACAGGCCTGAATAAATTATGGGAGTAGCATCTCTTATCACACAAGCTAATTTCATTCACCCCAACACTATGATTTCCCTACAAAACGTTAGGAATGAAAGGCAGGAATCTGAGTGCCTCATAAGAAATGTTTCTAAGATCAGCACACTTATCTAGTATAGCACCAAGACTGAGACTGGAGCTGTGATGGGGCCTGAGTCAAGGCCAATAACAGATTAAGTGAAGATGGGGCTGAAGATGGGGCCAAGTTTGGGCCTCTGGGAGTGAAAGGCAGAGCTAGGCCAGATTTGGAGCCAGCAACAGACCTCGGATTGGAGAAGTGGTCAGGATTTGGTTGGTGGACAATAGATTAGGAGTGGCTTTTATCTAGAAGAGTTCAAACATGAGTTGAATTTGGGTCTATAGGTTAAGTATAAAAAATTGAATTAGGGAGACCTGATCCAAGATGGCCGTTTAGGAACAGCTCAGGATTGCAGCTCCCAGTGAAAGCGCAGAGGGTGAGTGGACGCCGTGTTTTTATTGCCCACAGACTAGGAAATTCCCGGGCAGAGGTGCTCCACGGTCAC
>NW_016108078.1:878869-886762 GCF_001604975.1 Cebus imitator | reverse complement strand
AATTCATGGTTTCCTGTTTTATTCAATAGGTCACACCTGCTAGAATCCCTTTCACAGGACGTGGTTTTGGTAGGACGTAGAAATGAGCAGGAAGTAGCCCTCATCCCTCACTGTGCAGGGTCACATTTCTTAGGCCTGGGCTCCTCTGTTCCCCCCGCCAGACACATACAGCCAGACAAGCTATACGTCCTGGGATCCTGCCACACACACACCAACCAGGCAGTGAATCAGCCCAGGCCAAATCAACTAAGATAATTTCTAACATATATTGGGATAGCATGCTGAACACTGTCCTAAGAATTTTACATGCACCCATCTGTTTAATTCTCAAAGTAACTTATTTAGGTTGGAGCTATTAATAGTTCTCATTTACAAATGAGGGAACTGAGGCACAGGAAGGTTAAGGCATTTTCTTAGAGTCACATGGCTGGTAGAAGAAATTGGATTTGAACCCAGAAGTCAAATTTCAGAGTTCTGCTGTTCATACTATATAGCTTTGAATTCTCATCTGTTTTTATTAAAAAATGTTGGAGTCAATGTTAAACTACCTTCATAATCCCAACACACACAAACACACACACACACACACACACACACACACACACACACACACACACAGCTCCACCTCCACACACAGGCACAGCTCCACCTCCTGCCATGCCTAATCTATTATCCTACCATTTCACTGGCTTTTCGGGGGACTCCTAAAAATTCCAAGCTCATTCTCACTTCGGGTCCTTCGAACTTGCTGGCCCCTATGCCTGGAGTGCTCTTTCCCCAGACCTTTTTATAACTGAATCTTTATCTTTTAGTTCTCCACTCAAGCATCACCTCTTAAAGAGACCTCTGCTGACTAGCCTAATTTAAATAGAGTGCCTACCAGTCCACATAGCTAGATCCTAGAGTCACTCTCTTATGCTCTTCCTCTGGTTTATTAATCATAGCACTTATTCCCAACTGACTTGATACAATAATTTTTTAGATGTTTTTTCTTACCCACACTACAGTATAATGATTTATTTAGTCTTTACTTCCTCCCACTAAAATGTAAAACCCATGAGAGCAGGAATTTTTGTCTGTTTTTGTTGCCAGAATTATTCTACTACCTGGGACAGTGCCTGGCACATATTTCCTTTTTATATTTCTTCTTCTGTTTGTTTTTTTGAAAGGTGGTCTCACTCTGTCACCCAGGCTGGGGTACAGTGATACAATCACAGCTCACTTGCAGCCTTGACCTCCCCAGATTCAGGTGATCGTCCCACCTCAACCTCCCAAGTAGCTGGGACTACAGGCATACGCCACCACACCTGGCTAATTTTTGTATCTTTAGTAGAGACAGAGTTTTGCCATGTTTCCCAGGCCTTGAAATCCTGGGCTCAACATATCTGCCTCCCTTGGCCTCCCAAAGTGCTAGGTTTACAGATGTGAGCCACCACTCCTCGCCCCTTTTAAAATTTTTTATTTGGAAACAATTTTAAACTTACAGAGGGAAAACTGCAAGATAAATACAGAGACTCCCATGTATTCTTCACTCAGAGAGTGCATTCAAGTTTCACCGACTATTGCAATAATGGCAAAAGGGCAAAATGTTAACATTTGTCTAATGCTTCCTCATGATTAGATGCAGATTAAGCATGTTTGGCAGGAATACTATGAAAGTGATGTTGTTCGCTTCACGGTGCATCATATCAGGAAGTACATATGTCAATATGTCCAATTGCTGATAATGTTAAGCTTGATTTCTTGGTGGTATCTGCCAGATTTTCCACTATAAATTTATTCTTTTACCTAATTAATTTGTTTGTGGAAAGACAATTCGAAGCTATGCAAATATTCATTTATCATCCCACTTTCACCCTTGTTTTAGCAATTATTGATGTTTCTGCCTGAATTAACTATTACTATGATGGTTACAAAATAGATATTTTCAATTGTATTATTTCTTTTACACTAATTAGTTGTCCTTATAGTAGCAAGGAAGAGCTTTCTCTTCTTTCCATTGATTTACTGGTTATTTATTTATATGAATGTGAACTCATTATTTCCCATTTTATTTATATTACCTTAATATATTAACTATATTAATGTTATATTATTAATATATATAATATAACCATATTTATACTATTATTTATTTAGAATCTCATATTATCCCAGATATGTCTAGTGAGAGCACCTTCAAATTTACTTCAGGATCCTTTTGTCATAGCTTACAGCTATTTGAGTCCCTTCTTACTTTCTGGCAGAGCAAGATGTTCTAGGCTTATACTGCTTTATTGTATCTGCATAGCAAATTAATTACCACAAAATTAGCAGCTTAAAATACTACGCACTTAATATACTCACAATTTCTGTAGGTCAGGATTCCAGGAACAGTTTTTTGTTTTGTTTTGTTTTGTTTTTAATAGAGACGGGGTTTCACCATGTTGGCCAGGCTGGTCTTGAACTCCTGACCTCGTGATCCACCTGCCTCGGCCTCCCAAAGTACAGGGATTACAGGCGTGTGCCACTGCACCCAGCCAAGTCCAGGAACAGTTTATCTGAGTCTTCTACTTAGGCTTTAGCAAGGTTGAAATCAAGATGTCAGCCAAGCTGCCTTATCACCTGGAGGCATGAGTGGAAAGAATCCACTTCCAAGCTTTCTAAGATCGTAGGCAGGCTTTGTTTTTTTGTGTCAATAGGACTGAGGACCCTGGCTTCTTGCTGGCTCTTGGCTGTTAGCAAGGAGAGGCCTCCTGCAGTTCCTAAAAGCCACCTGCAGAGACTACCTGAAGTACCTTGTCACATAGGCTTTTCCGACATGGACACTTATTTAATCAAGCCAAGAAAAGCCTCTATAGTCTCCATCCTAGCAAGAAAGAGTTTTACATAATATAACCTAATGGTGGGAGTGACATCCCGTCACTGTTGTCATATTCTATTAGTTAGAAACAAGTTGTGGGTCCTGTTTGTACTAAAAAGTGAGGGTGGTATCATGGTACCAGGAGGCAGGTATCATGGAGGAGGTGCTTTAGAGATTGTGAGTCTGTCCACCACAAGGCTCATTTTGTATTTTTCTGTGCTAGCCTTAGAATGAGCCATTTCTCCAATGATCTTTGGTTCCTTTTAGTGGAGAATGGTATTGAGAAGTCAAGATCTGGGCACTAGATACGTTCATTGCTACTAGGGTGTTGCTGCTTCCAGACTCCTTCCAGATAGAGCTAAAAAACAGATAGATAATATGTAGGTAAGTAGATAGATTGTTTATAGATACACATATGTGTATATTCTGTATACACATATATCTTCATATTTATATTAATTTATATCTATATTTCTACATATAGAAAACCATGAGCTCACACTATTTCCAATTCCTATATTATATACCAGAGTTAATTCTAGTTATGACCCTTTCCATATTTTTAACTCCCTTCTCTGACAATGAGAAACATAGATTTTATTATCCTCAAAATATTTTCCTGTTTTTTCAACCCCGTTGTATGTAACCAATCTCCTGAGCCAAGTGGGCTGCCACCGTGCTTTGCTCCCTCCCTCAATCAGGCCCCAATCCTCCAGGGCCACCACTCACTGTTATTTTCTTTGCTTGGGTCACAAAGCCTGCCAGGCTGCCAGCCCACTCTGCAGGTTTCACTCAAGCCCAATTCCCAATGCACCACTGCCAATCTCTTAATATTTCTAGAATAAGTAAATAAATAAATGAAAAAATACAGCATATTCTCTTTGCTACCTCAGCCATACAGCTGCCAATTCCATTCGATGCTAGCTTGCCAATAAAAACTTCTTATCTCCATTTTTGCAGCCTAGTTTAGGTCCCATCATTCCCAACTGAGGTTACTGTCCACCTGCCACTTTTCCCCTTCTTATCCATCCTACCTACCAAATCAAGTCTGAATTTCAGCTTTAATCATATCCCACTCCTCTACTCCAGAATATTCAGTGACTCACCAAGGCTCACTGGAGAATGGTAGATCCCCCAATCATTGTGTTAAACCTTCCTAGACCTGGCACTCTTGGCATCCTCTTCTACCTTTCCTATGCTCAGGTTAGACTGGTCAAGACATCAAAAATAGAAGCCATCAGAAGAAAACTCCCAAAGTCTCTCACCGTATTTGCCCACCTACTCACACATATGCCAATCCTATTACTGTGGATTACAGGTTGCTGCTCCTAAGGCCCACCTTTCTACTTGGACACCTGGTCCCACCCCATTTTACTTCATCCACACATCACTCCAGCAATTCTCCCATCTCTCCTTAATTACATTTAGCAATATATAAAAAGAATAAAACTTCACAAGCAAATGACAAATGTCTCGGGAATGCAGAACTGGTTCAATAAAAAATGTAACGCACCATATGAAACAGATTAAATTTTAAAAACACAAATTATTGTACCAATTGATGCAGAGAATCAACTGAAAAAGTTCAACATCCATTCATGACTTTAAAAAAAAAACAACAACACTCAAGGCTGGGCGTGGTGGCTCACGCCTATAATCCCAGCACTTTGGGAGGCCGAGGCAGGTGGATCACTTGAGGTCAGGAGTTCAAGACCAGCCTGGCCAACATGACAAAACCCGTCTCTACTAAAAAGTACAAAAATTAGCCTGGCATGGTGCTGGGCGCCTGTGATCCCAGCTACTTGGGAGGCCGAGGCAGGAGAATCACTTGAACTGGGGAAGCGGAGGTTGCAGTAAGCTGAGATCGCACCACGGCACTCCAGCCTCAGCAACAGAGCAAGGCTCTGTCTCAAAAAAAAGAAAAGAACACCCCCCACACACACTCAGTAAACAGAAACAGAAGAGGATTTCTTCAACTTGATAAAGAGAATTTATGGGCTGGGAGCACAGGCTCATGCCTGTAATCCCAAAACTTTGGAAGGCCAAGGCAGGCAGATCACTTAAGGTCAGCAGTTCAAGATCAGCCTGGCCAACAACCTGGTGAAGCCTCAACTTTACTAAAAATACAAAAATTACCTGGGCATGGTGGCGCACACCTGTAATCCCAGCTCCTCAGGAGGCTGAGGCAAGAGAATCGCTTGAACCCAGGAGACAAGAGTTTGCAGTGAGCCAAGATTATACCAGCTCATTCCAGCTTGGGCTACAGAGTAAGTGAGACACTGTTTCAAAGAAAAAAAAGAAGAAGAAGAAGAAGACATGGAAGAAAATCTTTATGGCAAGGGCATAAGTAAAGAGTTAGTAGACAAAAAAAAAAAAAAAAACACAAAAAAAGAGTTATTAGACAAAAAGGCACAATCTAAGTAAGATACAATTGATAAATTGGAATTCCTCAAATTATAAAACCTTTGCTCTTAGAAAATCACTGCTGAAAGAAGAAGATAAACTACCAAATGAGAAATAATATTTGCAAATCACATATTCAACAAAAAACTTGTAGCCAGAATCCACAAAAATCAATAATACGAAAACAAATAATCCAATTTAAATATGGACAAAAGACTCAAGCAGACGCTTGCCCAAAAAGGATATAGTGTGGCAAATAAGCACATGAAAAGATATTCACCATAATTAGCCATTACAGAAATAAAAGCTAAAAGTACAATAACTACTGCCACATACTATGACAATACCTAAAATTTAAAAATACAATATCAAGTGCTGGTGAGGATGCAAGAGAGCTAGAACTCTCAAACCTTGCTGGCAGCTATGCAAAATGGTAGAACTGCTCTGGAACACAGTTGGCAGTTCCTTATAAAGTTAAACATATACTTAACATATGACCCAGAAATCCCATACCAAGTATTTACCCTAGAGAAATTAAAACTATGTAAATGAAAATCCTGTACACAAATGTTTTTGAAAACTCCATTCCTCATCATCAAAAATGGAAACAACGCAAATATCCTTTAATGACTGAATGTATAGACAACCTGTGGTATGTACACCCATATAATGGAGTACTAATCCAGAAGAAAAAGAAACAAATTGCTGATACACAGACCAACTTCAATGAATCTCAAAGGCACTACACTGAACAAACAAAGCTATTTCCAAAAATCACTTATTCTTTTTATAATTCCATTTATATAGTAACAGAAAACAGACCAGTATTGTCAGAATTTAGAAATAAGGAAAGGGTATGACTACAGAGGAATAGCACACAGCAGTTTGGGGGTTAATAGTACTGTTCTGTATCCTGGTTATGGTAACCAGGATTAACATATATGTGTTAACCCATCTATATGTGTGTTAAAGTTTATAGGACAAAAAAAAAATTATAAGCTAATTTGAAAAATAAAAGTTAAAAGGTAATTTTGAAAACAAATGACTTCTGCTAACAGGACAAGATGAATTAAATGCAATTTTCTCTATTTATCCACTAAAAACCCTAGATATTATACATAAACAAAGACAAGAGGGCTCTGAAAGGTGGAGAGAAACAAGCATACAGGCGAGAGATGTTGGAACCTCAGGAAATACAAGATGTTAAGTTCTCTGAGTTTTCTTTACTTGTTTGTAAACTCTTATAGAAATATAAATCACATAGCATATAATTCACCATTTAAAGTGTACACATTATTGGTTTTTAGTAATATTTACAAGTTTGTATAACCACTATCACAATTAATTTTAAAACACTTTCATGAGCCCCAAAAAACTCCATACCATTAGCAGTCATTTCACATATGCCCACAACTCACCCCCCAGTTCTAGAGAGCTATGAATCTATTTTATGTCCCCATATATTTACCTCTTCTGGACATTTCATATAAATGGAATCACACAATATTTAGTCCTCTGTGACTGCCTTCTTTCACTTAGCTTAATGTTTCAAGGTTCATCCATGTCGTAGCATGATCAATACCTCATTTCCTATTACTGCTGAATAATATTCCATTGTATGGATATACATTTGGTTTGTCCATTCTTCAGTTGACAGACTAAATTGTTTCATTTTTTAGCTAAATAAATAATGCTGGTACAAACACTGGTGTACAAATTATTGTCTGGACACACGTTTTTATTTTTCTTGGGCTTATACCTAGTAGTGGCATTGCTGGGACTTACAGTACCTCTTTTTGAAGAACTGCCCAACTGTTTTCTAAAGTGACCACATCATTTCACATGTGGGTAGCAATAACAAGGAAATCCAACGTCTCCCCACTAGAGAGGTATAAGTGAAAGCCTAAGTAGGGAGACAGATGTCCCCTCCTTGCCCAGCAATAATAAGAGCCTCCCCTTGGGTGTCATGGAAGGCTAAGTGAAGAACCTAGATTTCTACTCACACCTGGCAGTCATGAGGCAAAGCATCCCCACCCACTTCACCCAGCAGAGCAGTGTCACAGGAATCCAGATAAAGCAGATAAGAATAAAATCTAGAGTCTCATAACCTAATTCCCAAAATGTCCAGATTTTAATAAAAAAGTACTCATCATAACAAGAACCAGAAATAATTCAAACTGAATGCAAAAAACAACCACTAGATGCCAACATCAAGATGACAGAGATTTTTTAATTATCTAAGATTTTAAATTAGCCATGATAAAATTGCTTGAACAAGCAATTATGAATGTGCTTGAAACAAACGAAAAAACAGGAAGTCTCATCAAAGAAATATAAAGCCTCTACAAATAAATAAAAGACATGAAGAAAAAAATGGAAATTTTAGAATGGAAAAATATATTGATCAAAATTTTAAAATTCAGTGAATGTTCTCAACAGAAAAATGGAGGGGACAGAGGAAAAAACCCAGGGAACTCAAACACTGAACAGCAGAATTATCCCATCAGAGAAACAGAGACAAAATAGACTCAGAAAAATGAACAGAGCCTCAGCAACCTGTGGAACTATAGCAAGAGAGAATAATATATAACATTAATGTCATCAGACTCCTGAAAGGACAAGAGAATGAAGAGATGGAGGAAGTGAGT